>NW_015164264.1:122315-177266 GCF_001447785.1 Gekko japonicus
GCATCCAGTATAGCGTGTGGCACAGTAAGGGCTGCACACATTCAGGTGTTTATGTGAAGTTAAAATCTGTGGACGGGATTGGTTCCGGCCCCCCCCCCCGACCATCCTGAAGATCTGCTTAGCAGGATTTTAGATTTTTAAAAGGGGCTCTATACACAGCCTAAAGTGGTAGATTGAGGAGGGAAACCACCTGCAAAGTATCCTTTTGCATTCGCACTGGTACAAAAACAGCTCCAAACTAAAACAGAACAAGACAGTATATGGTAACCATTCCTATTACCAGACTGTAGAGTTATATGTACACTAATTAGGTTGTGTAGGGATAATGAGGTATTCACCCAGAAACTAACGGTCTCAGATTAAGATTTATTGTGTTGCATCCAGCCAGTTTTTCATTCAGTCTCACCCACTTCCTTTCCATTACTACAGCCCCCATCCTACATGGCTTTTGTATATGTGGGTCCAGAGATTCTTAGCACATCTTTCTTGTGTGGTCAAAGGTGATGTCTCCTTCCTTTTTCACCAGCAGAGAAGCTGGTTGGATCCAATCCATTATGTGTGGTAGATTCAGATGTGCGCAGTGAATTGTAGTGTAAAACAGATTTTCAAAACATACTTGCAGCCTCATCTAAGGAAAGTTTGGTTGTAATAAATCCGAGATGAGTTCAGAGTGACTTAATTTTTCAGTGTGCATAGAGTCTCTGCCTTACATTGTTTTCATACCTTCTACTAAAAGTACTTCTAGGAATTTCTGATGTTGTTTGTGAGCAAAGTGACTGTCAGGGCAGGACTGAAAAGGCAAGCGAGGCAGGAGATAAATCAGGCATACATTGTGACCAACACTGTGATGTTGCTTCTGACCTATAGAAGCAAGGAAGACAGACTTAACCATCACTTGCAAATATATTCTTATTTTATGTTTGACCTAGTATTCAGACTACAATTTGCCTCATGTTTTGATATAGGATATATTATCTGTGATATACTGTTACTGAGTATTAATGTAAAATTATCCATCTCTCTCTCTCTCTAACCATTATCAATCTCACTGCTGATAAAAAGATTTGTATATTTAGTTGGGAAAAACATCCAGTTTAAAACAGTGATAGTAATTTTTAGGTTTGTACATGGGAGTTTCTTTTTTTTCCTTTCCTTTTTGTTATTAATTCCGAAAAGGACTATTCTTGGGTTGTTCATATGGTTTTGTCTCAGTATTGTTGTTTCATTTTCAGAATTCTGTTTTGTTATTATTTCCCATTGGAAATGGGAAGCCCCCATCCCCTTTCTTGGGTTGTCCCAAGTGGACAAAACTCAGGGCAGGGGGGAGTCAGCACTTTCCTGGGACATGCACATTGCCAAATTTCAGACAGATAGAATAAAAGAGTCCCTCTTTTTGAGGCAATGAAAGGTGCCCATATTTAAATGTATGGAAGAATTAATAGGAAAGATTCCAAACACCTTGACACAGAAAGCAACATATAGTGAGGGAATTTGGCACTGCAGCTTCTTAGCTTGAAGGCCAGTAGCATGAGGAGGAGGCAGATTAATAAGGCAAGAGCATTTGGTGACACAAGGAGGGCAAGGCACCTGGGCAGGCAGCAGGAGGACTTTGAGGTAGATTTACTTGGGCAAGGGTAAGGTCTGGCAAGCAGGGGAGGGCAGACTGCAAAGGTAGGTTTGGCACAGCAGGGCAGGCATTGGGAGGAGAGCAGAAGGCAAAATCCGACTCTGCCTCCTTTAGGATTGGAATAACCCTAGTGGCTACATGTTGCCATCAGTCAAGAAATCCCAGGGCCTTTCTCTCCCCCCTCTTTTTAAGGAACACAGCTCATGCCCTTATTAGGAAACTGCTGGCTTCCTTGCAGAAGTGACTCCAGTAGTCAGAGACAGAAAAGGCTGCAATAATGAAAGAAAGGTAATGAAATTTTAAAAATGTGAGGGTTATAAAAGGTAAAGGTAAAGGTAAAGGTTCCCTTGCTCGAAAGCCAGTCAAATCCGACTCTAGGGTTGCGGTGCTCATCTCCGTTTCAAAGCCAAAGAGCCAGCACTGTCAGAAGACATTTCCGTGGTGATGTGGCCGGCATGACTAAACACCAAGGCGCACGGAACGCTTTTACCTTCCCACTGAAGTGGTACCTATTTATCTACTAGCAATTTCTTGCTTTCGAACTGCTAGGTTGGCAGCCAAAACCTCTGCGTGCATGGCTACAAAGGGAAGGCCTGGAGAGCAACCCCCCCCCCGGCAACCCCAAGGCGGGCGGGTCCTGGAAGGATCAGGGAGGCATTTAAATGCCTCCCCGTGCCTTCCCCAGCCTGTTTAAGGGCTGGCTTGCCCGGGCAAGCCTAGGGAAGGCATGGCGGTGTTGCCTAATATGCTAATGAGCTGCACTGTCAGGGTGTGGCCTCTTACGCTAATGAGTTCTACAAAAAAAAAAGCCCTGATTACAACAGTAGCTTCCCACAGAGGTTCTAATATTTTGAATAAGAGGGAAACCCCTGAAAATAACAGTTAATACAAGTTCTATGTTGCCTGTTGGCAGAGGAGCCTAAAGAGCTAAAACAATATGTACGTTTTGTTAATTAAAGTGATCAGTATTCAATTGCTTACATCTGCTGACTTATTATAGTACTGTTTTTACTCTGGGTCAGCCAAGTCGGCTGGTGCAGCCGCTGTGTCTGCTGCACTTTGTTTGAATAAGAGCTAAGTGACATTTGATAGTGGTGTGGCTTTGCTATGGATCAAGCTGAATGGGGGAGAACATTAAAAAGGAAAAACAGATGGAATATAGCAGAATCACCTCCCCCACAAGATCCAATGATGCTGAACCTGTGAAAAAACTGTAATTAAATGAAATTTCAAATATAAATATGAAAGTTCAGTTTCTAAGTTGATTTTATCACACTGACTGTGGCTACGGCACTTTTCCACACCACCCACATAATATCCATTGCTTCTCTCCATGTGACTAAGACATCACTGGGTGTTAGGAATCGGTGACTTTGGAGTTGAAACCTGGCATGCAGAACACTTTGAGGGATAAGCCATTTCAAACAATCTTTGTGAGGCCCAGCCGTGGAAATGTCCAATCTTGAGTTCTGAATGGACCAGGATGTCACTAAAATGAGCCCTCTACATGTCCGTTTCCCAAAGATTAATCCATGCGATCCAAACCCTAGAATGCCGCAGCAAAGAACAAGAGTTGCTGATAAATAAGAAATATTAACGTATTTGATTATTAAGACCAATGCTCCCTCTAAACTGTGGAGTCTTGTGTGGAAAAATTCTACTTTGTGAATTACTTGCACTAAAGGTTTGAGCGAACAGTTTGGCTACTGCATAAATTAGTTTGCTCTGGAGCCATCCTTCTGAGTTAAAGCAAAAATCTGTGAGCTGGAGGCTAAAAAAACCCTGTGAGCTAGATCACACTAACTCAGCTTAGAGGGAACACTGATTAAGACTCTTCCCTACCGCACATTCAGATACATTATTTGCACTTTCCCATGGCATCCTTAGCCGTCTTCATTTCCATGGAAATGTCACTCTAGTTTTGAGAAACATAAAAATATTCCTCTGCAGCTGTGTAAAGATTTTCTTTAAAAAGCCCTACCTTGAATTTGGGATCATGAGTTAGTTTATTCACCTGACAAAACATACTTTGTGTGCTGTTTTGCTTTTTTAAGAACTTTATTATCCCACCCAGAAAAAAGGATTGAATTGTTATGTAGTGTGATTGGGCTGCCTGAGAGGTGTCTTGTTACCATTGTACTTTGAAACTCATGCAGTGCCTCTGAATGGCTTCAGAGGGCTTCCTGTATTGTGCTCTGCAGAACTCGGTTGAGGTTACAAGTGTTTGCTATGCACCTTATGACCTCTGTAGAGAATGGTTAGAATTAGAAAAAGAAGCATTATGGCTGCTTTGACATGAAAAGGCCCCTCTTTGCCACGGGGTAGGGGCTCAACTTGTGGATGAACACAAAAGGGGCTAAATAGGCCTTAGAGAGAGCTATTGAATGGGTACTGCCTTATGTTCACTCTGCATTTAACTCGTACTAACTGTTCTCTCTCACTAAAACATCAAATTCAACCCTCTGGGCTGCCGCAGTAAAATGACTCCTCCCTAATTTCAAAATTCATGAGAGAGCAGAGAAGGCTAGATAGATCTTGTCACTGTAAAATTTAATTATGGAAGTTTAGAGATTTGTAACTGGTCTTGAGAATCAAAGCCAATGTCTTTGGATGTGAGGCATTACAATGCAGTATGGCAGCATTATGAAAATATTTTTACCCATTCAAAGGGTGCACAGGACCAAGAAATTCCTAATTATGAAAGGCACAGAGTGAAACCCCTACCCTAGTACCCAAATGAAGATTCGAGACAAGTGTGGGTTTAAAGAGTTTATTTAAATTTATTCAAATCTGCTGATTTATGTCATCAGTTAATTATGCTAATATTTAATTGAGGGCAAACTGTACTAGGCAGGCTGTCCATGGTTGCCTTCGTTTTGGTAAATCCACCCTGGCTCCAAACTCAGTCAGTGGCTACCACTGGCCTTGTTTATCCTTGCCAGCACATAGAGTGCTGAGAGGTGCCCAGCCCCCTACCCTAATGCACTGTTAAGTCGCTACCAGGTTTGGCAAGATGTTGCTCAGCACCAGAGGCACCCTTCTCAAGCCCGATCCCACCATCAAGCCCGTGATTTCAAGACACGCTGATCAATATTGGACTTGTGTATCCACAGTCACAAGTCCAATAATGCATGGCTGCTCCCGTAGCCAGCCCTCTAACATTCTTCTAACCTTAAACCCCCCAGAATTGTCCCTAAAACCTTCAGCCTGTAAATCCTAATGCTGTAAATCCTAACACTGCCAAATAGTCCTTACTAGTTCTAGATACCAAACCCTTATCCTTCAAGTGAATCATAAACCTCTGGATGTGATCTACAGGCAAAGGCCAAACCTGTTCTAAGCCTTCCTGGATGTGAAATAGTTGGAACATTACACTGCCTCTTATAGGCCATTCTTGTGCCAGGCGCTGATGAGGACATTATTGTCCACCATGCTTCAAGCTCCCAAGATGCCACAACTCAGCTGGCATCAGTGTCAGACCGTGGTCCTGGAAACAAGATAGCACATCAGCAATACTGTTATCTAACCTGGGCACATGTCTTGCCTTGAACAAAACAATAAGCTCTAAGCATTTCAAAACTAATGACCTAATCAACTGCATGACCCTGGGATTCTTGGAGGACAGACCACTCACAAACTACAGCCTGGTTATTGCGCCAAAACAAAACAACAGCATCCCCAAACTGTTCTCCCCATATGAGCACAGCCACAACAATGGGAAACAACTCCAAAAAGGTTAGGCCCCACAGGACATCCTCTTGTTCCCATTACTGTGGCCACCATTGAGTACACCGCTGAACACACCAGTGCTCAGCAAGGAAACCTAGACCCCCTGTTGCATCAGTTTGAATCTGAAAATCATGCCTCAAGAGCCACTGATGTCTCCAGGACACCCCATAGAACTTTGCAAGAAAGGCAAGCTAAGTATATGCATCAGCCTTCATTGCACCAGATATTCTGATCAGTTGAGGCTTCATTGCTTCCTTAGTTGTGCTGGCCAGATGCCTTAGGAAGGCCCTGCCTGGTGCCACTACCTTCAACACAAAGTTCAAATGCCCGAACACAACATGTAGCTGTCTTAGGTCCCTTTTCTTGACCCACATAAGTCCTGTAATAACTACCAGCACTTCTCAGTTTTATCCCCAGGCAACCTACAAGCCTCTGCTAAAGTTTCAATCTCAGTGCCCATAAATGGCAGGCAATGAGTTGGGCCCTCGGGTCTTTTCCTCTGCCAGAAGAGCCCCTAGTTCCACTGCCAGCTCCTGAAAAATAGCTGGCAACCTAGCACATTCCTCTGTGCCAGCTGGGCCCACAAAAAGAAAATCGTCTAAATGATGTGTGATCAGACCCATCTTTCTGCAAGAAGGCCCATTCCACCATGGTGCTAAACCTCTCAAACGCAGAGCAAGATATTGAGCAACCCATGGGAAGCACCTGGTCAAAGTAAAACTGGCCCTGAAACTGAAAACCTAGAAGCTCAAAATCCCTTGGGTGAACCGGTAGCAAACAAAAGGATGACTTTATGTTGCGTTTCGCCAGCATGGCTCCCCTCCCAAATGGCTTAACTATTTCAACGGTCAAATCAAAAGAATCATAGAGGACTGAGCATAAGTCATCTGGAATGCCATCATTAACTGATTTACCACTTGGGAAGGACAAGTGGTGAATAATCCTAACTTCCCCTGGTGCTTTTTTTACTAATATTTTATTGATTATGCAATAACAATAACATTAATTTAATAATCCCAAGCAAATTGAATGAATCGAAACGGAATGATTCATCACTAGGAATAATCTTAACAATCTGAATAATTTTATTTTTATTATTTCTTAACAATTAATTTAAAACTCTAATGTAACAACTGCAACTATTAAACGTTAAGATTAATTCCAAACGTCTTATACATTTTGTACTACATGATTGTCTTTGACAAATGCAATTAATTTGTGTAACACCTTTTTTCTGTATCCCCACTGTTTGAATACATAGTAATGATGAAACCAGTGTTTGTAGTCAAAATAGATTATTTATGAAGTTTGAAAATTAAAACTTAAGTGATTAACACAATTGTACCCCAACAGAAAAAGGACTATTGTATTATATAGATAATACCTTAAAAATGACAATGAAGTGGATGAAAATATTCCCTGTCCTATACATTTTATACTACATGATTGTCTTTGACAAATGCAATTAATTTGTGTAACACCTTTTTTCTGTATCCCCACTGTTTTCCTAAATTAAAAGAAAATATTAGCTTCAAACTAGAACAGATGTTATTAACTGCAAAAACAAACTGCTGCTGAGTAGAATCAAAGGCCCTTGCAAACAACTCCCACAACTATAACAATACAAAGGAACACTTAAAAAGGCCACTGGGAATAGGGTTGCCAAGTCGACTCACCCCTTGGAGTGGGGGAGCCTCGCCGGAGTCCGGGAGTTGTTGATGGACGCGCGCCCACAAATGCCTCGTAATGTGGGGCAGTGACATCACATGGAAGTGATGTCATTGCGCTACCAATGTTGCATGGTGACACTCTAGTTTTGGAGCAAAACTCTATGGTAAAATTGGGCTCAAGCCATAGACTTTTGCTGAAAAAGTGCTCCCAGACAGGCCCTACATTCCCCCCACTGTCAGAAAGTTAGGACCTGACAACCCTTGTCTCCACAATAAACTAGTTCTCACCAAAGCCAGTCATACTTGGGCTATTGGAATCACTGGCCTGATCCAAGTTGGTGAGCAGGAGTATGTAAAGAGAGGCAAGTTTGTGTTCCCTGGACCATGAAGAAGATTTTAATAATAAGAACCAGCACCTTGAATTGAGCCCAGAAACACAGAGAAATTAAGCTGTTCTGAGATTGGCATGATGTGCTGATGGCCTGACACCCGTGTTAAAAAGAAAATGGTGTTTTGCAGTAGCTGAATTTTCAGAGATAATTTCAAGTAGAGAGCACTGCAGTAATCCAGTCGAGAGATAACCTACTCCAAGCCTCCTTTCTTTCCTACCCAACAGTCAAGAGGATCTGTACTTTCAGAAGAGAATGTTCTGCCCTTCTGTTTGGTAGGAGCAAGTGTACAGATCAGAACCCATTATTGCATGGAGATTATGGCTGTAAGGAAATAATTTGTGTTATCCTATTTTGCTGAATGTTCACCTTGAATTCCCCAATGAAGAAGGTTGAGCAGAGTCATTTTAAAGTTTATGTGCTTTGAGCTTTGTGTTTTTTTTATCACCCTTATGGAAAATGGTGGTTTTGGTTTTCTGGAAATTTGCAGCAATGTGCTGCAACAGAGTGAAAACTCTTTTTTAAAGTTGAAAATTCTGGGTTGAAATTACTATAAATATTTTTATGCAGTCAGCAGTCATGTGCTGTATCCCTAAACTGAGATATTTTAGGTATTTGCTTATTTGCATTTCTTAAATATTTGAAGGACCACAAAGAGTTCTCTTAAATTATGTGAGAGTTACATATTGCAAAATAGTTTTATTTTTGAGACTTTTTCCAATCAGCATCTTAGCCAGAGATCATTTCGGGGGGGGGATCGCAGTTCCCCCGGGTGAGGTACAGGGGGGGGCACATGACGAAGCCCCGCCTTCTGCTTCCGCCCGGCCCGCTTCTGGCCCTCATTCAGCCAGAAGGAGGCAGGAGAAGCGGGAGGGTAAGTTGCTTCCTCCCTGCCTCTCCCCACCCCTTCCTGCCTGGGGCCAGGGAGGGCCTTTGCGGGGCTTCCTTACACTCCCGCTGACCTTGCAGGTCCACTGCCGGCCCCCTCATGGGGCTCGGCAGTGGAGCTGCAAGGCCGGCGGCGGCGGCCGGAACTGTTGGGGGCGGGGTGTGTGGCCTTATGACACACTTCTGGTGATGTCAGGGGGTGTGGCCTTATGACACACTTCCGGTGATGTCAGGGGGTGTGGCCTTATGACACACTTCCGGTGATGTCAGGGGGTGTGACATATGCTAATGAGTTATGCTAATGAGTTCCCCTAGCTCTTTTTCTACGAAACGACCCCTGATCTTAGCATAATGAACTGGAACAAACACATCCTTTGCAGGTGCCTCTAAATCCCCTCCCCCCCAAAAAAAACCCCTTTAGTGGAAGAAAATCCCAAAGCCAGCTTTTCTTACCAATAAATTGTTACCAATAAATTTACCATAAATTTACCTGACTTTCCCCTGGTCATCGCATCAGAAATATTTCACTTCATGTAGTGAGGAGCTATTGTAGAAGCAGAGTACTTAATCCCCCCCCCCAGTCGGAATAATGAGACAGACAACAGTTTGGAAGTAAACAAGGGGCACTTTATTAACTCTTTATCTCAGTGATAGAGCTTCTCATAAGAGTAGGTTTGCTGGGTCAGAGCAATGGTGCATCTTGTTCAGCATGCTGCTTCACTAAGTTGGCCAACCATATGTATGCTTAAGGTCATCATGCAGGCTACAGAGGCTGAAAGCCTACTGTTGTTGTCTCCTAGTACTGGTGTTTGTAGGGTTGCTGCCTCTGAACATGAAAATTACATTTAGCTACTGTGACTATGAACCTGTCCATTATGAAGTCTGCTATGGGGGACTATGGAAACATCAGTCATATACCGGCTTTCTGTGACTGGTGTTTGGATATATAGCTCTAAATTTTCATAATACATAGCCATAGACAATACATTAACAAACTTTATCCATGACCAATAGTACTGTTCTTCATCTTTCCTGTGAATATGCCTCCCACCTAATTTTTCATTTGAAGTATCCCACTCCCTTGCCAGTGCTAATATTGACTCTCATTTCTAAGGCACCATGCTCAAGAGGCGCAAATATGTCCAAGAGCAGAATTGCCCCAAACCACTGACAGATGACAGTATTGCCCAGCTGTTTTCTTATTTGCATGGTGCACATTTTCTGGTTGGACAAACCAGTGCCCTGCATTTCTGAACTCTGCAGCAATTGTTTCTAGCCTCAGCCAAAATTGTGCCAGTTACCACATTTTCCAGCTCCTAACTGGGCCAGAAGAGACCTGTCTCAAACAGCGCTTGTATAGGCTTGCCAGTCCCCAGGTCAGGATGGGGGTTCCCCTGGGTTTTGAGGCTTCAGCCTGCCACCAGCCTGCTGGACGGTTGAGGAAACCCCACCTCCAAACAGCCACATCTCTGCATGACTTCCCCAATGTGATGATATCATCCAGAAGTGATGTCATCATGCGGGGGGGGGGGGTGTTGTGCAGTGACTCTCTGGCTTGAAGGCAAAACTCTCTGGTTGTAAGCCAGTTTTACCAAAGAGTTTTGCCCTCAAACCAGAGCATTTCTGCATGATGGCCCTGGTGTGATTATGTCCCTTCCGAGTGATATCATCACATCGGGGATGTCCTGGAACACCCCCCAAATCCCTCCACCGGAGAGATGAGGGGACCTGGCAACCCTATGCTTGTATGTATTCTCTGTGTTAGTTCCCATGGTGGTTGGCGTGGATGTCTACTTGTACTTTTATGTTTCCTTGGTCAAAGCTTCATCATACAGGCCTGGTATCTCCCTAGTTTAAATAGAGCCTAGGAGGAAAGTAAATACAGCTCTGACATAGAACTGAGAGGGCATTATTCTGCTTGAAATGGGTACTAGTCTGTCGATAGGGCATAAACCTGGAAGTGATGTCATTGTGGTATTCCATGATCCTCAGAAATTCTGTGGTAAATCCATAGAATTTGGGGGGATCCTAGAGAGAGGCACACAGACGTGGTGACATCACTTCCAGGTTTATGCCAGAAGTGACTTTGTGCAGTTGGTATGACATTATTCTCTCCTCTCCCTGCTCCTCCCTGCTCCCCTCCCTTTCCTGCCAGTTGCCAGACTGAGACTGAATCTGATAGAGACAGAGGTTCTGTGGCTGGGGAGGGGTCCTCAGGATTGGGGCATAGACTTCCCACACTTGACGAGGAGCCTCTAGTAATCCGTCAGGAGTTTGGACATGATCCTGGATTCCTCCTTAACTATGGAGGCCCAGGGCACAAATATTGCCAGGCTTGGCATTAGCCTCTTTCTTGTTGCGCTGTGACCTAGCCACTGCAATCCATGCAACGGTCACCTCCAGGCTAGACTACTGTAACTCACTGTACACTGACCTACCCCTGAGACTGACCTGAAAGCTCCAGCTGGTCCAGAATGCGGCGGCCCAAGTCCTGATGGGAACAGCACAGATCGCACACATACAACCTGTGCTGCACTAGCTACAGTGGCTCCCAGTGGAATACTGAGTCAGGTTCAAGGTTGTGGTATTGACCTTTAAGGCCTTGAGTGGTCTGGGACCTACATATCTTTGGGACTGCCTCCTCTGGTATGTCGCTGTGCGAGCAAAAAATAATCTTCTGGTGATCCGTGGCCCCAAAGATATCCATCTGTCCTTGACCAGAGCCAGGGCTTTTTCGGCCCTGGCTCCGACCTGGTGGAACTCTCTGCCAAATACCATCATGGCCCTGCCGGACTTGCTGAAATTCTGTAGAGCCTGTAAGGCAGAGATGTTCTGCCAGGGCTTTGGCTGAGGACAGCAACGGTTTCCATCATGACTGGCACCTCCTCTTTCTCTCCATCATTTTGCTTCGGCCCCCTCCTCGCCTTGCAACACAGTCTGGGGTAGGCTTATGAAGATGATTACAGATGCCATCTGCAATTGTTAATTGATTGTTGTTTTATTGATTTTAACATTGTTCTTAACGTTGTTGTATATCACCCAGAGCTCTGTGTATACATGAACTGGGTGATTTATAAATCTAAAGTATAGGTAAACAAATTTTTGTGACAGATTTTCCCTTCCCCGTCAGACATTTGTTCTGAAAGGCAAATTGTTTTTTCTTTTCCTTTTCATGTCTGGCAACATCTTTTTCTTCCTTTCTATGCTAGTTGCTGCAAGACAGTTAAGTCGGTGCCCTTGGTTTTTGACACTGTTAATTGTTACTTGGTATGTGGGACGTGGTGGTCCTGATCAGGCAGAAGGGCAGTGTACAAATTTCGGAAATAAACACACATTTGTAAATAAAGGCTGATATTACCAGAGCTGTGTATGCTCTAGTCTTTAGAAAAATCTAGATGCTGAATCAAGCTAGTAAATGAAACAATCGATCCCCACCCCAAAGCAGAATTCTTTGACCACTATTAATATTCTTTTACAGTATTAGACCTTTAATGGGGTAACAATGTAGTGTCTCCTTTCAGTTTTAGACTGCCTCCTTCCCTTCTTTTGGATATTGGTATAAGGAGCACCAGTATCCTCACCAAATATGGGACTCTTGCCTATGCCATGTAATAATGGAGTGGGGATTCTTTCTGTATCTCTGTAGGAATGGTATCATTGTGCTCTCCAGATGATATTAGTGCTTAAATAAGTGGGAAGGTGGATGAGGTTTAATGAAATTCTTAATCCCTTGACCCCCCCACTCCTTAATAGACCCAATGACCTGATATCTGACCCCAAATCTGAAGCACCTTTGCCTTCCATATGTCTCTGTTCGCCAGCTATGGTAATCAGGTTGCCATCTGTTATCTATCCCATTAATTAGGGTGGCCATTTTGATCTTGACCAGGGCCTGGAGGTTTTCCATTGTGGCTCCTGCTCTGTAGAATGGCCCCCTTGAGGAGGTGAGGGGAGCCCCCTCCTTAGGCATCTTTAGGAGGTACTGCAAGGCTTGCTTGTTTGCTGGGGCATTTGATAAGGTTTAAAGGAAGGGAGGGAGAGGTTTCAGGTTTGTTGTTTTATTTTGTTTTTAATTGGAAATATTGTTAAACTGTTATAGTAAGCCACTTTGAACCATGAGGAAAGGCAGATTAAAATGCTTAATGCTATAAAAAGAGTAGCTGAATGAGGGATCATACTGAGTTATGCTCATATTTTGGGCTCACATAGCTGTGAAACACCTTGGGTCAGTACTTCTTCTCCTCAGGATATTCCCTCTTCCTCCAGTCTCCCCCCAAACAGTCAGACACTAAAGGAGTAGATATGGAACAACCTACACAGGGAGATGAGCCTGACCTAGGGTTGCCAGGTTCTACCTGTGATCCAGCAGGGGGCTCCCGGGTCTGGCTTGGATCTTCTGCTGCATGCGAGAAGCATGTGTGGCACAACGACATCACCCAGAAGTGATGTCATCACGTCACTGACATTGGGGGGTGACGCTCTAGTTTTTGGGCAAAACTCTATGGTTTTTTAGCTTCAAAACCATATAGTTTGCCCCAAAACTAGAGCATCACCCCTCATGTCAGCTACGTGATTACATCACTTTCGGGTGATGTCATTGCATTGAGGACACCAGCGGGCAACGTCCCTGATTGGGGATGGGGGTTTCTCCTGCTGGCCAGCTGGCCAGCAGTGGATCTAAGCCCCCAAATCAGGGGAACCCTTGCCCGGACTGGGGGTCTGGCAATCCTAACCTGGCCCCCTTACTTTCAGTCTTCATGAGGCGGTTGAAGACAGTTTTATTTAGGACTGCATTTAACTAATTTAGTTTTTATTTATTGGTAGTTCAAATTGAATTTTTAAATTGTAATTCTTTAGCCATTTTCATAATTCTTTTTTAAATTTACTTTGTAAGCTGCCTTGAGTTCTTCAGAGTAGAAAGATGGCTAATAAATGTTTTTTTAAAATAGATGTCTTCATTTTAATGCTTATAAATTGCCTTAATGACCTTACTAAGGTAATAGCTGGCAAACATTGACAGATAACCAGCTAGAGTCTCAAGGGGTGGGCAAATGCAGGGGCACTGTCGTGGTGATGATGTGGTAAACCATAGAGTTTCTATGAATTCCTAGAGTGGACTAATGTAAGTTCTAGATTTCCCCTGGAAGTGACATAACACCATTGGACCAACATCACAAGGAGGAAAACAGGATATAAGCATCTAAATAAATTAATCAAATAGATACAAATTTGTTTGCAAGCATGAGAGTCAGCAACTTGCTTCTTTATTTAGTAAGAAAAATTATGCTTGTCAGAAATATTGGATCCCATATTGACAGTTCTAGAGAGAATAACGAAATGTGAAAAACAAGTACAGTACTGACAACCTCACTTGTACATCTTTCACTTGCTGTTCAGTCAATACCACTCTTTCTTGACATACGGGATATACACAAATATGTTTCAGTTTCATTCACCCTTGAGCTGTGACAGAGTCAACCAAGATATCAAGAGTGATGGAAAGTCTTGTGATATAACTGTTTTCCAATAGGCATGGGGCTGTCATTTCTCAGAAGCATTTGACTTTCAGATGGCATTGACTTTCCATCAGAACCACACTGTATTTAAATGTCTAATCTTTCACAATATTTTCTGTGTATCCCTAATTTTTCTGGATCTCAGGATAATGCAAACATGTTCCTTTCTTCTTCTCGTTGATTTTACAAAATGTTTGTCACTTGTAAGCTACGTTTTCTGCTAGGTGGAAGTAGGTGTCTGTGAGACTGGATTAAAATCAGTTTCTTTTCTGCTGTCTTCTGGCAGTGGTTTCCTTCTAATTTATTCTGTGTGGAACAATATAGAGTGGATTGCTTCATACTGATCAGGTTGCTCAGTCTTTTCTTATTTTAAGTGTGGTTGGAAATGGTTGGGCTCAACCTTTGTCATGGTTAGTCTTTCCTAAGTCAACAGAATAGCTACAGGAGTGTCCATAGTCATAAAACAGACAGTGGGATACAGCTGACTATTTTCATATTTCTCTTTATGCTTGTGGGCAAATAGCAGCAGGTTACTTGTGCTCATGGCATGCCTTCAGGTACCAGACTCAATTACTTGTGGGGGGGGGGGGAGGAGAGAACCAGGCTACTTCATTCACTCCCAGTGTGGACAATTAACGCAAGGGTTGGTGCTCTTATTTCTGGCCCAAATGACATACACAGTGGAAGGAGTCTGGGAGGAGCTCCAACCTACCCTTGCTCGCAGAGAATCATTCACCTTCTCACCTCTGAAGCAAAAATTGCCTCCAGAAGAAAAGACAGAGACCTTTTACAAAAGTTGATTCTTTTTAGCTTTTTTAACCACAACCACAACAGTGCCAGTAGACAGGACACTGAAAACCATTGAGTTAGTAGGTGTTGTGGATTTATTTGCAAGATTGTTCTAAAAGACCCCTTCCACTACACAATCAATAGAACAGAGCAGTTAATTAAATAGTAATTAAATGGTTGAATAATACTGTAATTTTAATGTGACATGGAGATTTGGGGGTAAATAGTGACAGAGATAGGTTCAACAAAGGTTGCTAGCAGTCATTAATAAAATCTGGTGTAAGTGTTCATCTGTCTCCCTGCCCACTTGGCTGATCAGTTTAAGTTGAGGCCTGGTGTTTGGGTTATGAATCTGGCAATCTGAGCCTCAGTGTATTTACTAGGAAGCAACACATTTTGTTAAATAGGAACTTACTCCCTAGATAGTGTGCTGCCCAAGCATGATTAACTAGGGAAGTTAGTTGTACTGAAATCAGTATGATTTGCATTCAAATATGCATGCTTTGTATTGCTTCACACCAGAGAAATAGCCTTCTTGTATGCAAACTAGGATTGCCAGCTCCAGGTTAGGAAATACCTGGAGATTTGGAGGGTGGAGCCTGAGGAGGGTGGGGTTTGGGGTGGGGAGAAACCACACTGAGATATAATGCCATAGAGTCCACCCTCCAAAGTGTTCATTTTCTCCAGGGGAACTGATCTCTGTCACCTGGATATCAGTTGTAATCCCAGGAGACCTCCAGCTACCACCTGGAGACTGGCAACCGTAATGAGAACACACATGCTGTTAATGTAATAGTGTATTAATGAGAAATGGTTAGGGCTGTTTGATTGGGGAGATTTCCGAAAGCAAGGTTATAAAATTATTTTTAAGTTCTGTTTTTGCATTTATTTTGTAAGCCACTTTGAGGCCACAGATGGGGAGCAAAGAGAGATATAAATGCCCAGATTGAGAAGTACATAAATAAAATCTAAACAAGGGACAAGTTTTGTACCCAGAATGTATTAAAGAGTTGTATGAATACTTTTTCACCCAAAATGTCGATTTCACCTGTATTTCACAGTTTGTCAAAAGAAGAAAAGTTAATTCACTTATTTCTAAAAGGTACAGTCAGTTGTGTTTCAGTGGGATTTCGTGTGTGCCTTTGATTGAATCCCTATTTAAGTGCTTTCATAAATCAGAGACATTTTCCATGCGTGTTCAGACCAGACTGTTTAGGTTGTGTAATGCATCTCCTTATATACTCGTCTAACCTGTTAGGTAGAGCTCAGAATGTGAAGAGAATGCGTGTATTGTACAATTAGTCACATTAACAATATTCAGACTTGTACTAAAATGACATTCCAGCACTTCAATGTTTAGTTTGTGATTACATTTTAGCCAACTTGTTTTTATGTCCAGTCTATGCAAGCCAGATGGAAATGTATGCGGTAATGTGATCTGGTTTCCCAACGTCTTACAAAATGTACCAGGCATCTAATGGTGCAAGAACAAAGGTTATGCACAAACGGAGTTTCGCAATACGCAAGGTGATGAGCGAAACACCTGTGAGACATCTGGCATGGGGTTTAAGCATTTTGCAAAACACGCCGTGGAATCTTATTGCTTTTGTGTAATTCCCTGCCATGCTGTTACCTTATATAAAACCTTCCATTGGCTGCTAGACATAAGTAGGATGAAGTATGTTTTGGAAATGGGTGCATACATTTAATGGTACTTGGTGGCCATAGAGTTGAAACAAACAGAAGATTGGCTATGTATATCACAGCTGCTTAAGTATGTTGCAGAATAGTTCTAACTGTGGAGAGCCAGTGCTTCAGCCATGCGGTAAATTTACTGTGCAGTCTTCAAAGTTCAAAGTCATTTATTACGGTATTTCACCAACATGAAACACAGAATAAAATATACCATAGTCATCACCCAAAATCATTTAAAGTTGCAGATAAAACTGTAATAAACTTTGTATAAGAAATTATAAATAACATTCCAATAATACATAGGGATATATTATGAGAGAAGGATTTTAACCTTTAAGACTTAAAATATATAAAATTATATATAATATATATTGGCTTATGTCATACTTTATGTCTCCTTACTTTCTTGAATGTTCAGTCGAGTTTTGCAGGCTGCAAAGAATTTCGCACAGAGTGCAGTCACCTGCAAACAACATTTTAACATATTCCAGATTTGAACACCCAGGGTTTCTATTGAGCGCGGGGGGGATTTAATTTGAGTGATTCATTTGATTAAAAGGCCAGTAAAAGAGGACATGTTCTGTTGTTTCTCTCTCACCACTGCCACAGGGACATAATCTTTCATTCAAAGGAATCTTTTTATATCGCCCCACTACGACCGCTGTTGGGAGGGCTTGCCATCTAGTGAGAGTGAATGCCTTACGGTAGCTTGGGATCTCCAGCTGAAATAGATATTCTGCTGGGGCAGCTGTATATCTGACTCATTGTGAAGCCAGAAAGGCTGATGACCTTGCTATATCACACTGCCATTTGCTTTATCACAGCTTTTGCTTGCTCAAGTCCCATTTCAAAATCAAGTGAGGAAAAAATCCCATGTTTGCTAAATTATCAATTATTGCCTTTTCCCATGCAGATTGAAAGCTGTCACTAAGGGGAATTTCACATTACCCTTTTAAAACCGTACTGTCATGGACTAAACCAGTACAGGGATGGCTGTTTCACACAGCCTTTCCCTTCTGGTAAGGCGCTGTCTCTGAAGCGGTTTGTCATTTCAAACTGTGCCATTTTCTTTTCCCAACATTTCCCCCCTGTGTGCACGATCTCCCTGACAGGGTTGGTTTTTTAAAAAACATTCTACTGGGAGCGCTATGGCGCTGAATCAGGACTACAATGCAGTGTCACAGCGACCCCATTGAGATGCCTGGACTCCATTTAGATACAGCTACTGCTGTCCCCTGGAAACAAGGAACTCACTGGATACAGAATTTAAGTGCGGGGGGGGGGACCAGACAGTTTTGAAACCCAGGTAGCAGGCTATTCTGGTGCCTTTTAATTCATCAAAGCCCAAACTAGGAAAGCCCCTCCTCCTCCTCCTCGTTTTTCATGCTGTGCTGGTACGTTTGTGCTTATTGCTATTTTCAGTTGTTTAATCTTTAAACAGACATGATAAATACAATGTCTGCCCCGAAATTACCTTTTAAAATCCATGCTGAGATGCAGTAGCAATCATCAGTGTATTTAAACGGAGTTCAGGGATATCAATGGGGTCACTATGGCGTAGATTTGTAGTCCTGCTGCAGTGCCATAGCGCTCCCAATAGAACTTTAAAAAAGGGATGATCACGCACGGGGAGAAAAAGGGTGCGAAAAGAACTGTCATCGCAGGAAGCACTACAGGGACATTTTACACAGCACCTATAGCGCTTCAGAAGTGGTAGAAGGATTTAAAGACTGGTTGGAAGCGGTTTGTAGTAAAAATGCATCAGCCATGCTTCCCAAACAGGACAGAACCATTTCTGTATGAAAGGGTAAATATATTCCATCAGGGAACCGTTACTAAAACGGTTCTGTCTGAAATGACAGACAGAAACCATTAGTGAACAGTTCCTGAAACGGAATATATAAGCTGTCTAAAATTCCTCTGAGAATGGGGGGGGGTTAACCCCTTAACTGTGCAATCTTAAGCAGAATTAAACCCTTCTAACCACATTGCTTTGAATGGACTTAGAAAGGTATAACTCTGTTTAGGACTGCACTGCTGGTATTGCTTCCGGTTCAGCTAGATTTCTGAGCAGTAGCAAGGTTTTAAAAAAGAACAGATGACCTAGTCTTTATATACTCAAAGCTAGGCCCTCTCAGAGGTCCAAAAAGTCCTGGGCTACTTCCAGCTTTTGTGAGCCCTAGCTGTAACAACCAGTATATTTATTCATATCTCTATTAATCTTCATGAACAAAACATATATCAATGAACAAAAGTGTTCTTCGTAACAAATTACACCTTTTGTTTTGCTTTAAGTTTGCAGCTATAAGCTGAGACATTGGGTGTGATCACACTTGCGGCTTGGTGTAATATGGCACTGTCTCTGATTGTACTAGTTTAAAATGTTGCGGGGCATATCATCCAGACAGCACACCCTGCTGTGGGTTATCCACACAGCCATCTGGTGGTCAAACATCCACATTACTGCAGCACCTCAGCCATGGAACATGCTGCCTGGGCGTTTTTTAAAAAATGCAGGCGGGTGCTTGTGCATATGTGCTCATGCGTATATGTGCTCATGCACATATAGGCAAAAACTCCAAAAAAAAAACCCACACCCAAGCAACAAACAGATCTGCAGGTTCAGACCGCCAATCCTTTCCAGACGTGCTCCCCCATGTTCAGACATCCGACCATGTACAATGAATGCACGGGGAACCCAAAACACCACTTGTGATGTGGTGCCTTTTTAACCTGGCTCCAAGTCATCCTACAACGGGGCGAGTATGCCTGGGGAACGCCTGACAGATGTGACTGTGTGACTGTGGCCATTTAATCCGGAGGGGAGGGGTGGCTATGAAGGGCAAAACTGCTTGTGTGATCACACTCATTGTGTCACATTTTGGTGTGATGGGGATGCATGTAAAAATACATTGAAAAACATATAAAATACCAAAAAAGTTAACAAATATCTGTGTTGGAGGCCACCTTTGAGCTTGAAGCCCAAGCCAAAATTGTCCTGTCTCTCCCTCCCCCACCATTGGCCCTCCATAAAGCTACCACAGTATAAATTTTTAAGAGAGCAACATGCAGTAAGTAGTTTTAATATTCCACTCTTTGTTCTTGACAGGGCATATACAGTATGGAAATGAGCAGTTAATTGGCCTTGGGAAGTCTGTCATCTGTTTAGAATATTATTTGGCCTTAGTTAATTTGTCCTACTAGAATCTGTTGAAGATCTTCAAGAACTTTCTTCTTGTGGTGGAAAAAAAGAATGTTAGGGACCCTCAGCTGGCTGCCTCAAAACCTGCAGTTTGTTGTCTCAGAGAGTGACACTCTGAGTTTTTATTTAACATTTCTGTGGGGCTTTAAAATGTCGGGAAGCATTCTTCTTTGTGTTGCTGTTTTCATTTTGAGTAGGGTTGCCAAGTCGTCTTTGTTCTGCGGTGGGGGGCTCCCGGATGGCGTCTTCTGTGCGTGTGCGCCGCATGCACGTCATCCGGATGTGACGTCATGACGCCGGGCATGCTGGGGGCGGGGCCACAGCCATTTGAGGGGAAAATGGAGTTTCCCCCTCAAATGACTGTGGCCCCGCCCCCAGCGTGCCCGGCGTCATCACGTCACATCCGGATGAGGTGCACGCCTGGGTGAGGTTTCCCCAGGGGCCCAATTCCGCGGTGGTGGAAATCGGGCCTCCAAAGCGGGGGGAAATCCGCCCCCCGGGGGGACTTGGCAGCCCTAGTTTTGAGGATTGACAATTGGCCCAAAGTACTCTAGTTTGCTTTATGGCTGATTTGAGTCTGTTTTTATTAACTACCAGTCTGAGTCTCTAAATTACACCAAAGTGGTTCTATAAAGGTGAGTAGAAGCCTTAGAGAGCTTTACCTTCCCCCTTTTGCCTTCTTAATAGGGTTGCCAGGCCCCCAGCAAGTGCTCCCCATCAGGTGCTCCCTATTGCCACTCAGCTGGCTGGGGGGGGGGGATGGAGACAAATGGAGAGGTGTCAGCAGTATCCTGACACACTGATATCACTTTCTGTGTGCCCAGAAATGATGTCTCTGTATCTCTGGGAATGTGATGGCATTTGGACAAAACCATAAGAGTTTTGCCCAAATGCCAGTGTGTCATCAGCTTTGCCAGTCACATGCTGACATCATTTCCAGTGTGCACAGGATGTGACATCAGTGTGTCGACAGTGAGGGTCCCCACCACCTGGTAAGTCCCTTTATTGGTTGCCAAGGAGAACCTGGCAACTCTGCTTCTCACTGTAACATATAGCTTGGCTGGAGGTCCTTTAAGATCTCTGAATTATTTACAGTATTTATTTTTTATCTCTTGAATAATTCCTTGAATGTTGCAGGCACATCCGGTGCATGGTAGCTTGTTTACCTTTGCTATCTGCTTGTAGATGATGTGGATTATTGTGGATGATTTGTGAGGTGTGTATGAGAATTTGTAGTGGGAAGTATTGTGTAGAATCACTAATTTGTTTGTGCAATGGCCAGTCCTGCTGATTGCCAAGTTCTTATAATTGTGTATATTAGTAGATTTAGGTCTGATTCACACATATTCTTCCATGATAATTAATAAATTGGTGGCTAGGAACTAAAGTTTACATAGGTAATACAAAAGTCCTGGAGTGTCTGATATGTGATGGGTCTTCATGCACACCAGTTATCACTTGATGGAATGAGCATCATTGGTTGTTTTACAGTTCTCTCCTAAACATAGTTGCACCCTTCTAAGCCCACTGAAGTCAATGAGCTTAGATGTGTATAACAGTTTAGGTTTGCACAGTTAAGACACCAAGGATAGGTTCACAGACATATATTACTTGGCCTCTAGCTACTTGATTACTTGACCTTTGGCTCACAGCTTCATGTATGGCTCACAGCTGACTTTAGTGAAGAGCATTGAAGTAATAGACAATTCTGTCCATGATTAACACGTATGTGTTGGGCTCTCTGGTCTAATTGAAAAATAAGCATAATTTGAAATTTAGAACAAGAGATTAAAAAGCTTCTACCTGAAACTAGCAAAAAAGTTTGATTGTGTTTGAGTTGTCATCCACTGGCAATGGCTTGTAGTGAGTTTAAGGGCATGAGAGAACCTTTTGGGGAAGAAAAAGCTTGTGGAAATTGGAAACTTGAGAAGAAGGTGGTAGCATAAAATATTGAATTACAGGCAAGGTTTCATTCTTGGAATCTGCTTGGAAGGCGGCCCAGGAATGAAAATTGTGGTAAAATGTCACTTGGGGAGAGGCAGCGAACAAAAGGCTAGAGCAGAAAGGAAGGCAGGAGCAGGTTCTGCATGCCCTTCACCATGGTTCAGGGTGAAGCTAAAGATTTCATTGTGTCTAATGGTGCTTAGATGAGACAAAAAGTCACTCTGAATAGAAGGCAGAGAGGAACTATATGTGCGGTGGTTGAAGTGGGTCAAGTAAATGAGATCGCAGAACAGCACAGTATTGCAAACAAAGTAAAAACTCAAGTCCTAGAGAAATGAGGGCTGAAAAACAAACTGGGAAGAAGGAAGGCAACAAAAAGAGACTTGGGGATGCATTTGAATCGAAAGGCAGACTTGCCTGTTGGCACTGTTCTAACACTTGAAAGCCATCAGCCGGTATTAACAATCCAGCAGAGAAGCAATAGGAGATGCTCGCTTTCCTAAAACAGAAAGGAAATGAAATACAGGATTTAGCATTTGTGACTCTAGTCCTCAATCACAACACAATGTAGCCTCTCAAAATAAAATGCCTAGGTAGAGCCAGGAATGTCTGACATCAAATTTGTATGCCTGCCAAGCAAAACACTGACAAGTAAAGCAAGAGGGGAGCTTATAAAGAAGGGAATTAACTTGTATTTAAGAGTATGGGGGACCTCTAAGAATCAGGCAAGAGTTCCAAGGATTTGACCAGTACAACTTAAAAAGAGCAAAGGAAGGCAACAAAAGCTTTGTTGCCACTCTGCTGAATTTTAGTTTCATGGTTTAAGACATGATGTGTGCTGGCTTTATTGGAGAATTAATTGCAGCCCCCACTGGGAATCTTGTCTGCCATCAGACTGAGTTTTCTATTTGGATGGATGGGGTGTTAAAGCTGAAGCTCAGTGGTTCCAGTGAAATGTCTTACATTATATTACCAATAATTTTATTCCAAAAGTTAACTCCATTTTAAGCACCAGATAATCCCAGCATTGATTATTATCACAGTAGAAAATTACAGGACAGTATTGCAGGTACTATTTCTTCTCAGTAGGTAGTACTGAAGACTCATGGCATTTATATAGCATCTTCTGCATTTAGATATACAGACTAAGTATTAAGGTTCCCAGACCGGCAGGGGAAACCCTGCTTTTTGGAGGCGTACTCCCCCACCGCTGGCCCATCCCACTGATGTTTTTCAGGCCAGGAGTGACGTGGGCACATTGGGCGTATCTGGGGGGGTGACACTCTGGTATTTGGGCAAACTGTATGGTAAATTTGGCTGAATTTACTGTAGAGTTTGCCTAAATACCAGGGCGTCGCCCCCAGATGCCCCCGATATGCCTACGTCACTTCTGGGTGACAACAGCATGTCAGGGCGGGCACTTCCAGTTTTAGTGAAACCACTTCCAGTCTCCCCACAAGCCAAGTGAGTGCACCTGGCAACCCTACTAAGCAGGTATCAAGAAGGCTACACTAGTTGCAAAATGGCAACATCAACGCTTCCCTGACTTGAAGGCGGTAATAAAATACTTAGTGAGATGCAGAGATAGCTCTGCTCCTAACCGTCACCTCAGTCCATTACATAGCCTGACCTGCCGTGATCCAGTAGCTATCCATACCAACCATCATGGTGCCTCTTGGGGGTGGTCACGGTGCCTCTTGGGGTACTTCTTTTGATTCTTGGAGTTCAAGTGGAGCTTCTGATATACCTCAGTGTCATTGCTGGTTATTGCAGGACTGTCATCCATCTTTTCTTGCCCCTCCACTTAATCTAGTGGGCTGGAAGCCCTGACCTGGATAGCCCAGGCCAGGCTAGCCCAATTTCAGAAGCTACGCAGGGTCAGCCTTGGCTAGTATTTGGAAAGGCAACCTCCAAGGAATACCAGGGTTGTGATTCAGAGGCAGGCAATGGCAAACCACCTCTGAAACATCTCTTGCCTTAAAGACAAGTTTAGTTAACCACCTAGTGGTGCAGAATGCTAAAAGAGCTAGAACTTCTAGCTGCCAGACAATCTTAGGATCTCTTGGCTATTCTACACACAATGCCAAATGATAATTATTATTTTTTTATTATTAGTGGGCCAGACTGCTGCTGAGGGTGCTGGGAAGACTGTTTCCTCATCCATTGCATCTGTTTGGGCCAAAGGCCTCGCTCTGCCCACTGTGCAGTTCTGCACAGATGTTCTTCTGCACTGTGGCAGTGTTCCCCTTCAGAGGGATCTGCTTACTCAGTAATAGTGAGCATTTTGATTTGAAAAGAGTGACTGCCCAGAAAGGCTCATCATGCCCTTCTTTGGACCAGTGCAAACCTTTGTACCCCTTTTTAAGGTGACAGGTGCCTCATCTGTGATTCTGCCTGCTCCCTTTGACTGTCAAATGCAAACCTTGTGGGTGCCGAAGGCCTCCTAGTCTCTGCTGTCTTTACCGTCTGTGCCAAACACCTGCCTCTGCCTGCTTGCTGCTTTAAATTCCTTATGAAACTGGGATCCTTTCTTCTTAACATCTCTGAAATTTGGCAGGGGGATCCCTTCCAGGAGAGTTACCATCCCTGCGAAGGTCATCCAAGTTGGATGGAATATATAGAAGTGAAAGCATTTCCCACTGAAATTGATTGAAAAATGAAAATGAATAAACGCAATATGTACTGAAATGAAAACTGCTACTGTTTTTAAAATGAATTTTGTATCCAAAGTCATGCTGAACTTTGGAAGCAAATGCCTTAGAGCACAGTACAAAATGATAACCCTCTGCCCTCGCCTAGGGTTGCCAGTGGGGGATTTAGGGGGGCGTTCCAGGGTGGATGCGATGATGTTACATGTCTGGGACATCACTGTGCGACGCTCTGCATTTTGGGCAAAACTCTATGGGTTTTTGGCCTGAAACAATAAGGTTTTGCCTAAAAAGCAGAGCATCACTGTGTGACGCCCCAATGTGATTATGTCACTTCACATGATGTCATCACATCAGGGATGTCACCGTGTGACGTCCCTGATTGGGGGTGGGGCTTCCCCTGCTGGCCAGCTGGCCGGCAGTGGGCAGAAGCCTGGAAAATCAGGGGAACCCTCACCCGGACCAGGGGTCTGGCAACCCTACCCTCTCCCCAACTCATAAGAAAGGTTAGAGTTGCTAGCTCTGGTCTAGGAAATCCCTGGAGACTTGGTGGTGATGATTCCTGTAGAAGGATTTCACCTAGAAGCTGTGCTATACTATAGCAGTCTTCCCTTCAAAGCTGCCATTTTCTTTAGGAGAACTGATTGGAATAGTCTGGAGACCAATTGTAATTCCTGGAGAGCTACAGACCCACCTGGAGTTTGTCTGTGCAGTGCTTTGAGGATGCTCTGCAGAATCTAGCAGTAAATGGAAGATATCCACCTCTTTTTTGTGGGGGTATGTGTGTGTGCCTGCATACCTGGAAGTCATGGTGACTTCTGGTGATCCCTAGTGGGGTTTGGACATT
The DNA here is from genome assembly GCF_001447785.1 of Gekko japonicus. NCBI lineage: Eukaryota > Metazoa > Chordata > Lepidosauria > Squamata > Gekkonidae > Gekko > Gekko japonicus. The sequence goes on from NW_015164264.1 coordinate 147,260, forward strand.
TCAGAGAGGTGGCTTGATTGCCTTCCTCTGTGTCCTGAGCACTTGTGTTCCTTGGAGGTCTCCCTTCCAATTACTTGCCAGGGTCAGCTCTGCTTAGCTTGAAGATAACCCTCCTAAGCTTGAAGTTGGAGAGGAACTCTGCTGCTGCTCCCTCCTCTTCCCCTATTTGGTGTTCCAAATACAATTAATTTGCAACACAAATCATACAACTAATACTAGTGTCCTGGGGCACACGGCTTGACAGATTCCTCCTTACCCATGCATAGCTAAGTGGCTTCAATTCACACTTCTCCCCCCCCCCACCGCAAGACCAGCTCTGTCTGCAGGCATGACGACTGAAAAGTCTGAGGAACAAGGAATATCTCTGTGGTGCTTTCTCCATATTAGATGCTGGGATCTAATTTCATTCAGTTTTATATACGTGGAACCTTGAATTTTGATTCTTCTGTTACCAGAAACACAATTGCGCTTGTCCCTTAAGAGTCAGGCCTGTAGCCGGGGGGGGGGGATTTGGGGGCAACGCCCCTCACAGATGAGCACTGCCCTGTGTTAAAGGATTCAAAAACATATTTCAGAAATGTAAGATGTGGGGTTCCCCCCCCCAAAAAAATGACCCCAGCCACGGTCAGAGAAGCTTCAGTCTCATTTTCTTTTTTTCCTGGCCAAAAAATAAATAGGTTATTAAAAATTAAAATGAAATAAAATTGCAAAAAATAAAACAACATTGAAAAATGCAAAAGAGAGAGAGTCCGAGATTGCCGCCCCCCTCCCCCCCCCCGGCTTACACAGAAAAGCACCCCAGAATCGATCCTCTCCAGTCAATAGGGCAAGAGGAGGACTAGAAGTCACAGTGGAGCCGGAGCTGCTTCTTCTGCTGTTGCAAGAAGAGCAGCAGGCACGACTGGGGAACCCCCCGGATTTCCCCACACCCCACCAACCAAAATTTTCTGGCTACACCTCTGTTGAGAGTTTATATAATGAAACATGTGCTTGAGAGCCTTTCCTGAGCTTGGTTGAACAGCACTTAGCAGTAGACTGTGCGGTGGGGGTGGGGAGAGGGAGTTTTTCTTGCAGACAAGACAAAACTGTACTTTATTCAGGCTTGGTTAAGATGAGAAGAGAGCATTATGCTGGTTCTTTCCTGGATTACATTAGATGTTCTGATATTTGTATTGAGTTTTGAAGCTCACTGGAGGAAGCAACTACTGCTGGAAGGGAGACCTCTTGCAGATTCTGTGTAATCAGCCTTGAATTCCATAATGAGGAAAAGAGGCAGGCCATAAATGTAATGAATAAATAAAATTGGTCACTATAACTGTCTAATAATTAAGCTAATAATGAATACCTTTCATTTAGTGAAAACTTGTGAACTACTGTAATTCTTGTGATGGTACTTGGTTAAGGAAGGGGTGATGCAAACCTCTGACGCTTTAGTCCCTTTTTACCAAGATGTCATAATGCTCCACACTGAGTGTTTTAAATATCTTCAAGTGCATCTTTTGGATCACCACCAACAAAATGTAGTGTCGTTTTGTTAGTTGTGCCTTTGAATTACACTGTAAATAAAAGTGCCATCCTGAATAGAGTTACACCCTTTTAAGCCGATTGACTTCAGTGGATTTGGACAGGTTATAACACTGTTTAGGAATGTACTGTAAAACATTAATGCCTAGCCTACTGATAGTCAATAAATGAACATACTTTCTCTTCCTATAATCCCACAGTCAGAAATGACCCACTGAGTCTCATCTGTGAACCGCTACCTATAGTAATTTGTCAATTAGTTAAAGTCTGGTTTGAAGGCACTATTATTCAGGCCCTTTAGGAACAGCTAAATTCATGACACAAGGACTAATATTCTCCTAGTTCCAAGAAATTTCTGTTTTATGAAGCAGTGCTGACACAAAGACCACAGTGTGTAACCCCCTCTCCCTAACTGAATACTTTCACACTGCAATTTAGGAGGCGTGCAGTTCAGGAAATTGCAGGCTTATGCCGAAGCACAGTTTTACTGCAGGAAATTCTTATTTGTCACTCAAGTAATTGGCAGTTTTAGTAGCTTGTTAGTAATTACCTGATGAGCAAACTAATGTCTAAACTAAAGACTCTTTAATCTGTTATCTAACTATGCCTTGGTTGCCAGTAAATCTGACACACAGATCATTTGTGGTTGTTAAAGATAACTTATGTTTACATTTAGACCTTCCAACAAAGAGTTAAATTCAAATGACTTGCAACAGATGGGCAGAGACAGTGAAACCTGATACTGAAGGAGAACAATGTTGGAGGTGTAATAAAATGTTGTTTCTTTTTTTACACATCTGGTATGAGGACCAGTTAATCCACAGATTCCGGCTTCTTTTTAGCGTTTTAGTAGTAAGTCATCTCTTCCACCCAGCTTCCACCTAACTGCTTATGGGCACTACAGTTGCCACATATTCTGTTGCCATATATCCTTGAGATGTCTACCCTTTCTCCAAAATAAGTTTTTATTTATTTATTTTTAAAGAAAAACTTATTTTGACGAAAGAGTAGACATCTCAAGAATACCCTGGAATGGCAGAGAAATTGAGGGTAAGCAAGCCCCTCCCCCTCCATGCTCAGAAGAGAGCATAACCATGGTGTCATTCAAGCTTTTTAAAACATTCTATGTGCTCCAGGAATTAGACTGATAGATGTCTTGGCTAGGATTGCCAGTGAGTCCAACTTTAGTATCAACTTCTTTTACCTACAACTTCTTCTGCCTTGTCCTATTGTTGGTCTTTGGCTCTGACTTGTCCTGGAGCTCAGTACTCTCTATTTCTTAACAGCCATCTTTTCTCTTTTTTTCCTTGGAAAAACTCACTCGATCTTCAATAAATGCTGTTCTAGTTTTTCAATTTCTCCCTCTGTTTTCCTGCCCCTTTCCTCACATCTACTTCTTTGCCTTTCTGTTGTAGCAGTTGATCTTCGATTCAAGGCCCATAGGCAGAGAATGATCTTTTCTTAAATTAAGAAAGAATCCCACCCACCTAGTGATCTTAGGTGTGTACAATATGATAAGAAACATGTTTCATGCATAGCTCTGCTTTATAATAAAGGTTCTTTAAAAGTGCCATGATTTAAAAAATTCATGTTCTGGAAAGTATTTGATATTTAACTACTCATTTCTAATGTAGGACAAGTAACAAGATTTCTGACATCTTGCCTGAACACTTGAGAACATTTCAGTCTTTAGAAACTTTAGATTTGAGTGACAACCATATTTCTGCGCTGACTATGGCATCGTTTCCTCCTCTGCCGCTTAAGTACCTGTAAGTTGCATTTTGTTTAATATAAGTTTTTTCCAGTTATCCAGAAAATGTTAGGACAGTTTTCTTTAATTTTTAAACAGTTTATTTACTTTATTTGAACTATGTCTAGGCACAAAACTCTGATTTGCGATGTATAGTTAAGCCTTATGCAGATACAACATTTGTTGCTTGGACATCGGAAGAACAGTGGGAGATCAGGACAGCACCAGCACTTACTGCAAAACAAATGTCTCCATAGAGCAACACATGCATGAATCAAGAAATATCTGTAGTTGTTCTGTAACATTATTGGGTGAGACTATTGACTGTGGATCCTTTACTTAAACCCACTGCCATCATGTGGTCTGTTAATTGCACCAACTGATCGATTAATACTTTCAGTTCTAATATGTATTGTTTTCTGATGGCTTGCAAATGATGGATCTGTTCCTGAAATTCTTTTATAAATTTTCCCAGTATAGCTTTTTATGTGATCATGTGGGTCACACAGAGTCCTGCAATGTATGTTCTAGGCTGCTAGAAATAACACGGTCAGAACTGTACAATGATAAATGTTGATTGCTCTAAAGTTACACTTGATTTGGAAGAATATCTTTCAGTCTTTGAAACGTTTGAGAATCTGAGCTGATTCGTTGGGTCAGCATTGTTGATTCATGTCTTCTGAGAACCGTAGCAATTGATGGAATGAAACAGAACTGTGGGCTTTCAGATTGCCACTTAACCACTGATGGGAGCTTGTTAAAGAAATGATTAAGTTGTTGTGTATAGCAGCCAACAGATAATGAGGGCATGATACCGTGTTAACTTTCTTAACATTATGTCATTGTCATTCCACAGGCATATCAACAGTAATCGAATTGTTTCCCTAGAACCAGGCAGTTTTGACAACTTATCCAGCACACTTCAAGTGCTGAAGCTGAATAAGAACCGGATTGCATCCATCCCCCAGAAGATGTTTAAACTTTCCCATTTGCAACATCTGTGAGTGTACCCTTGAGTCACCAAATTCTTTTAATTAGTTTTGAAGGTCTTTGGCAGTGCTTGAACACCAAACACTTTTCCGCAACAGGCTTTCTCCCTGCAGAAGGAAAAGAGACCCAGTCCTTGGTTGCATACTTGTTCTGAATTTCTGTGTTGATATTATCTTCCTGCACCTGGGGTCGTGGTTCTTTTGTTATTATTCAGTCTCACAGTTGAGTCCGACACTTCAAGACCCCATGGACTACATCATGTCGGGCCCTTCTGTCTTCCGTCATGCTCTGGAGTGTGCTTAATTTCATGTTTGTTGCATCGATAACACTGTCTAACCATCTCATCCTTTGCTGTCCCCTTCTTTTACCTTCAATCTTTCCCAGCATCAGAGTCTTCTCCAGTGAGTGCTCCCTTCTCATTTGGTGGCCAAGGTATTTGAGCTTCAGTTTCATTATCTGGCCTTCCAGGGAACAGTCAGGGTTGATTTCTTTTAGGATTGACTGATTCAATTTCCTAGCAGTCCAAGGGACTCTCAAGAGTCTTCTCCAGCACCATAATTCAAAAGAATCTATTCTTCAGCACTTGGCCTTCCTTATAGTCCAACTCTCACAGCCATACATTGGCTCCAGTCACACGGGCCAGATAACGCAGGGGGGGAGGCGTGGCTGTTCGTCCTGGAGCAAAATAAAGCGCAGTAGCCCAATCACACAGTCCCCCGAGTCTCCATGCTTAGGCTATTAGCTGGCAATCACACGGCAATGCTGGAGCGTGGCAAAAAAGCGGCACGGCGAGTGTTTCGCGTTTGTGCACATGCCCAGTTCTGCAGAGCAGCACTGCTTTCAGTTACGTGTTTATGTGCATGTGCTTACGAAAAACATCCCGTTTGCAATAGGACCTGGATGGGCGCCAGATGCCGCGGGATACTAGAGCTCCCGCGATCAGACGCCCGCCCCTGCCCCGCATTTTCCGGATACTAGTGCCTTTCTGCAGTACTTTTTTACTGCGCATCTTTGGCGGGACGCCACAGGTTGGCCACAGGTGCGCTACGCTTCCTAGATGTGGTGTGATCGTGCCCCGAAAATCCACCTGACATTCGTGCCTTTAGTGCGGCAAATCCTCTGTGTGAACGGGGCCATTACTACTGGGAATACCATTGTTTTGACCATACATACTTCTGTTGGTTTATTTATTTATTATTTGCATTTATATCCCTGCCATCCTGCGGGCGGGCTCAGGAAGGGTAACATCATCATTAGAATAAATACAATTTCAGTTTAAAACATTAAACATTAAAACACGATAAAGCATTATAACAATTAAAACAATGGGTACTGCTTGGAACAGTGTTGGCAAGGTGATGCCTCTACTTCTTATTATGCTGTCTAGGTTTGTCATAGCTTTCCTCCCAAGGAGCAGGCTTCTTTTAATTTCATGGCTGCAGTCACCATCTGCAGTGATCTTGGATCCCAGGAATGTGAAGTCTGTCACTGCTTCCATGACTTCCCCTTCTATTTGCCAAGGAGTCATGGGACCGGATGCCATGATCTTAGATTTTTTGATGTTGAGTTTCAAGCCAACTTTTGCACTCTCCTCTTTCATCTTTAGCAAGAGGCTCTTGAGGTCCTCTTCACTTTCTGCCATAAGAGTGGTATCGTCTGCATATCTGAGGTTGTTGATGCTTTTCCCGGCAATCTTAATTCCGGTTTGTGATTTATCCAGGCTGGTATTTTGCATGATGTACTCTGCATATAAACTAAATAAGCAGGGTGACAATATACATCCTTGTTGTACTCCTTTTCTTATGCTAAATGAATCAGTTGTTTCATATCCGGTTCTAACTGTTGCTTTTTGACCCTTATACAGGTTTCTCAGGAGGTGGTCTGGTACTCTCATCTCTTTAAGGACTTGCCATAGTTTGTTGTGATCCACACAATCAAAGACTTTTTGGCATAGTCAATGAAGCAGAGGTTTTTCTGGTACTCTCTTGCTTTCTCCATAATCCAGCAAGTGCAATTGCGCGATTGTTTGAACATTCTTTGGCATTGCCCTTCTTTGGAATTGGAATGTAAACTGACCTTTTACAATCCTGTGGCCACTGTTGCATTTTCCAAATTTGCTGTCATATTGAGTGCAGCACTTTAATAGAATCATCTTTTAAGACTTTGAATAGCTTAGCTGGGATACCATCCATCACCTCCACTAGCTTAGTTGTTAGTAATGCTTTCTAAGGCCCATATGACTTTGCACTCCAGGATGTCTGGCTCAAGATCACTGATCACACGGTCGTGGTTGTCAAGGATTCTTCTGTGTATTCTTCTGTGTATTCTTGCCATCTTTTCCCAATTTCTCCTGCTTCTGTTAGGTCCCTACCATTTCTGTCCTTTATCATGGCCAGCTTTGCATGGAAAGTTCCTTTGATTTCTCCAATTTTCTTGAAGAGATCTCTAGTCCTTCCGATTCTATTGTTGTCCTCTATTACTTTGCATTGTTCATTCAGGAAAGCCTCCTTATCTCTCCTTGCTGTTCTCTGGAAATCTGCATTCAGCTGGTTAAATCTTTCTTTTTCACCTTTGCCTTTCACTTTCCTTCTTTCCTCAGCTATGTGTAAAGCCTCATCAGACAGCCACTTTGCTTTCTTGTATTTCTTTTTCTTTGGGATGGTGCTGATTGCTGCCTCCTGTACAATGTCACGAACCTCCGTCCATAGTTCTTCAGGCACTCTGTCTATCATATCTAGTCGCTTAAACCTATTCACCTCTACTGTATATTCATAAGGGATGTGATCCAAGTAGAACCTGAATAGCCTAGTGGTTTTCCCAACTTTCTTCAGTTTGAGCAATGAGTAGTTCATGATCTGAGCTACAGTCAGCTCCTGGTCTTGTTTTTACTGACTGTATAGAGCTTCTCCATCTTTGACTGCAAATGATAAAATCAGTCTGATTTTGGTGTTGTCCATCTGGTAATGTCCATGTGTAGAGTTGCCTCTTAGGTTGTTGGAAGAGATTGTTCACTATGACCAGTGTGTTCTCTTGACAACTGTTAGCCTTTGCCCAGTTTCATTTTGTTCTCCAAGGCCAAACTTGTCCGTTATTCCAGTTACGTTTTGACTTCCTGCTTTAGCATTCCAGTCCCCTATGATGATGAGGACATCTTTTTTTGGTGTTAGTTCTAGAAGATGTTGTGGGCCTTCACAGAACGGGTCCACTTCTGTGCCAGTAGTTGGGGCATACACTTGGATTACTGTGATGTTGAATGGTTTGCCTTGGATTCGGACTGAGATCATTCTGTCATTTTTGAGATTGTATCCCATTACTGCCTTTTTCACTCTCTTGTTGACTATAAAGGCCACACTATTTTTTCTACGGGATTCTTGGTCACAGTAGTAGATATAATGATTTTCTGAGTTAAATTTGCCCATTCCCGTCCACTTTAGTTCACTGACGTTCAGTCTTGCCATCTTATTTTTGACCACGTCAAGCTAACCTTGATTCATAGATCTTACATTCCAGGTTCCTATGCAGTATTGTTCTTTGCAGCATCAGACTTTCCTTTCACCATCAGACACATCCACACCTGAGCATCCCTTTGGCTTTGGCCCAGCCGCTTCACTCTTTCTGGGGTTACTTGTGCTTGCTCACTGCTCTTCCCCAGTAGCATTTTGGACACCTTCAGACCTGAGGGGCTCATCTTCCGGTGTCATATCTTTTAGCCTTTTGTTACTGTCCATGGGGTTTTCTTGGCAAAGATACTGGAGTGGGTTGCCATTTCCTTCTCCAGTGGATCACATTTTGTCATGGTTCATGGTGTATCAAAAATATATAGCATTTCCGTTTGCTTTTCTTCATATCACTAAGTGCCCAGCAGTTTGATAGACTATGTCAGAAAGGCCTGGCTGCACAGAGGGAAGACACCAGTGTGATAGAATGTCAGATCAGGATTTGAAAAAATGGGGTCCGTATCTTCCTCACCCATCCATGAGGTCAATGAGCAACCTTGGTCTAGTTTTTCTGCCTCACAGGGCTTGGGAAAGGTAAATAAGAAAAGGAAATCTATGTATGCTGCCCTGAGCTCCTAGGAGGAAGGGTGGAATTAAAACTGATACATTAGGGGCACTTTCACATATGCTAAATAATGCCGTTGCAATCCACTTCAGAGACTGCAAGTGGATTTTGCCATTTCATACAGTGAAATCCAGTTGCAAAGTGCATTGAAAGTGTGCTATTTAGTGTGTGTGAAAGTGCCAAGAGCCACCCTCTCTCCCCTAGTACGAGAGCCTGAGTAATAAGCTCACTCATCACCCAAAGCAGCTTGGCCTCCCTGATACAAATGTAGTTTGCTGGACCTGGTCCTGCCCAGGAGGAGTATGTAGAGGTTTATCAATTGTTAGTGGGACAACAGGGAAGCTGAAATTCTGGAGGTGATTTAGGAAAAGTTTTGTGAAAGAAGAAAGTCTAAAGGATAAAATACATAGGAAGTCCTACTCTAGGAAACAACATGGCACAAGAACTGGGGCAACTGATGTCCTCATACAAATCAGAGAGAGTAAGAAAGAACAGAATAGGAGAAGAAGAAAAGAGATATAGCCAGTGCAGAGAGGAAAGATTGGCATTGATTTGGAATGTGGGTAAGAGCTAGAGCAGTGACTTAAAATTAGGGTTGCCAAGTCCATCTTCTGCCCCCAGTGGGGGACTTTGGGGGTGTTCCTGGAGGGGGCGGGGCATCACCGACGTGATGACGTCACGTTGGGGACGTCCGCCACCCCCCCACCCGCCCACGTGCCCAATCTCCAGAAATGTTAGTTCCCTGCACTTAAAGGAGCCAGCGTTTCCCTTTTAAGTGCAGAGGCGGCATTTCCCCTTTAAGAGCAAAGAGCAAAGTACAGCCGGCGTTTCCCTTTTAAGTGCACGGAGCTGGCATTTCCCTGCAAGCCCGATCTCAAGCGGAGATCAAGCTTGGGAGGAAACACGGGCTCCATGCACTTAAAGGCAGCCATCCCTCTCTCTCAAGAGAGAAGGGAGAGGGGTGGCTGTGGGTGTTGGGGGTGGGGCTTCCCCCACCGGCCATCTGGCCGGTGGCGGGTAGAACCCCCCCCAAAAATTGGGGACCCCTGGCAAACCGGGGGGGGGGTTGGTAACCCTACTTAAAATGAAAGAGGAAGTAATCCAAGCAAGGGTTGCAGAGGCATTCTGCAAGGTATAAGGAAGGGCACAGATCATCCCAGAAGTCTAGAAAGCCAATGGTTGTAGAGAAGGCAAACATTTTAACAGCAGCTAAGGGAGGTTGAACAAAACAAGGCTATGGCACAATTTTGGTAGAACTTGTATCAAATGGATAACAAGAGATCAAAGATAAGTCCTAATGTTTAAGGGTGAGAAAGTGTAAGTTTATGTTCTTTTAGCAAGATTTGTATTTTTTTAAATTTTGCAGAGAGATGAACCGCAACAAAATTAAAATGATAGATGGTCTTACTTTCCAAGGCCTTTCTGCTTTGAAATCTTTACGAATACAGAGAAACGGGCTCATTAGACTCATGGATGGAGCTTTCTGGGGACTAAGCAACATGGAAATATTGTAAGTATCTGCTTCTCCATAGTCTTTAGGAAGAACCATTTTGAATTCCATCATCAGTGCAAGTTTTGAATACTGTGGAAAAGATGATGTTAACTGTATACAAATGTTTCATCCACCAGACTTGTGAAGTAAAAAAAATAATAATACCCCAGTTGACTTTTGTTTAAAGAAGGAGCCCCCGTCTTTAATAAGAATCAAGAATCCCAGACATTTTTAAAAAGTTGCTAAAGCTTGCATATGAAGTCTTTTAATCATTCTGGGTTTTGTGTGTGTGTGTCTAGGCAGCTGGATCATAACAACCTAACGGAGATTACCAAGGGCTGGCTTTATGGCCTGCGGATGTTGCAGCAACTTCATCTTAGCCAAAATGCTATCAATAGGATCAGCCCCGATGCCTGGGAGTTCTGCCAGAAACTCAGTGAGCTGTAAGGAATATTATTACTACTACTACTACTACTACTACTACTACTACTACTACTACTACTACTACTACTACTACTACTGCTATTTAGTCTATCCAGTTTTCAGAGCAGAACCCCAGCCAAAGTATGAACCACTTACTATCAATCTGTGAGTTTTTCATAACAAAGTTTCCAAGGTGACAACGGCTTTCTGTGTTATGTGTTCCATGCAACAGCTTTTTTGTTGTGATATACTGAATCAGCTGGGCTTTCTTCCCTTATTTGCAGCCATTTTGCTCAACTTGGCTATTGTGATTTTTTTTATTCAAAGAAATATCATCCAGCAGTAATATTATTACAAATAATGGGATATACTATAGAGGGCTATATTAAAAATAGATATACTGAAAATATTCAAGGATTGAAGTTGTATTAGGTTTAAAAGTCTTACACTAATGAAAATAACAATTTTTCCTCTTCTCAAACTTGCAGAGACTTAACTTATAATCATTTGGCAAGATTAGAGGATTCAAGCTTTGTTGGCTTAAGCCTACTAGTGAGACTGAACATTGGCAACAACAAAGTGAGCTACATTGCTGACTGTGCATTCAGAGGACTCTCCAGTTTACAAATATTGTAAGTTTCATAGTAGCTTGCAAAGGACAAAATGCTATTATTTGTTGGAACATGCAATGCAGGTGTACAAGAAGAGAAGACATTCCTCCTGGGCGCAACATATGGGAAGCTAGACAGGGGCATTGGCTTATACCTTCTTCTATAAATGTCATTTTCTCATTTGTCTCCAGAATGCTAGTCTCTGGCTGTTTCCTGCTTCTTCCCCCAAAAGAGAGCTGTCTGTCATGTAGTTAGCTCATTCGCTCTATCTTTTAGTTACTAAGTAAACTGCTCTGATCCTTAATCAATTTGTGTGACTTGACACTGTGTACTCACTCTGCCAAAATCATTTAGAAGTACAGGAAGGAAGGCTGGATGATAAATGATCTTCAGCATGCGTTCTTTTAGGTGGTGAGGCTGGCACAGCTGTCAATCTTATAATACATCCCAGCACTCCAGGAGAGCCAGTTTGGTGTAGTGGTTAAGTGTGTGGACTCTAATCTGGGAGAACCAGGTTTGATTCCCCACTCCTCCACTTGCACCTGACTGGATGACCTTGGGCAAGCCATAGTTCTGGCACAGCTGTTCTTGAAAAAGAGCAGTTTCTGTCAGAGTTCTCTCAGCCCCACCTACCTCACAGGGTGTCTGTTGTGGGGAGGGGAAGGGAAAAGAATTTATAAGCCACTCTGAGACTCCAAGTGAAGGGTGGGGTATAAATCCAATCTCTTCTTCTTCTTCACTTAGAGGCACCTTGGCGATCATTGGCCATCTCAGTTGTTGTTTTTCTGTTTAACTGGCTTCCAGGTTTTTTACAAATGGCTGCCATGTTAGGTGGTAGCTGAGGAGCTAAAAACTTGGGAGCTTTTAACAAAACATGGACAGATCTTGCCAAAAGGTGTAATGACAACCATCATTATGCAGTTGAAGAAGGCAGTTACATGATGCTTCCTCTTTCTTCTATTCTGTCGGGTGACCTTTATCAACACCTAAGATTCCTTAGCTAGGATGTCGGAAGATTAGCACTGTATGCCATTTGGACTTTTATTTCAGGACTGCCTTTCTTAGGCTGCAGTCTCACATAACAGAATCTGGTTCAGAGTAGACACAATGAATAAAAAATGCATAGGGTGGTTGCATTCTCTAAAGGTTGCATTAACTAACTGACTCCGCATTTTAACCCAAGAATAGTATTCAGCCATGTGTATCCCAAGGCACTGATTTTCAAATGCCACTAAATCCACTGTGGGAGTACCCGTTTGTGCTAATACTGTGACATATGAAACTCAAATGAGTCTTCTGATCCCTTGAAACCCCCACCACCACCAGGTTCAGTGCTTGGAACCTTTCTAACATTGTAATTGGCAGAGGATGATAGGTTGCTCTTCCAACATAAAACAGCTGTTCTTCTGGAGTCTCATAAATGTTTTACTTTTTCTGCCAATGATGTGCTTTGACACAGTTGTTGCACCACTGTTACAGTTTTCTGTTTTGTCTTTGTTGAGAAGCCTGATAACTTGCTTCTGAGCACTTTTTAACAGAGGTAGTTATTCATAGTGCAATCTAAACAGAGTTCAATGTTTCTACGTCCACTGGAGTCAACAGGTTTAGGAGGATATCACTGTGTTTAGGATGGCATTGTCACCTACCTACCCGTTTTTCAATTTAGAAATATTTAGACTTGGAACTAACACGCTGCTGAGTTTATAATGTGCTTCAATTACTTTTGTTATTTTAAAAAAGTAGTATTTGTTCAATTTTTAGTAGTGGGTCTTATTATTATTTTTTCCTGCACTTCCTGAACAGGGATCTCAAAAATAATGAAATCTCATGGACAATTGAAGATATGAATGGTGCTTTCTCTGGACTTGACAAACTTAGGTGGTTGTAAGTACAACTTCCCACTTTATTTTCAAATGTAAAGCTTAGAATATTAATGGTAGACCTAGGCTAAGTTCAGCCATGAGATAAATAACAATAAGCAAGGTGAGACTTCAAAAGTCCAAAAATTAGAAGATTAAGAGATAAAGGATATGAATAAGGGCAGAATAGCAGGGTGGAGGGTTATGGAACTAATAGTGACCAGTGGGTAGCCACCTGTGAGGTGAAATTGCCCTGTAGGGCACCATGTGCTTATCACGTTTATTTCTTTGAGACCATCTTCTCTGCTAGACTCTGCAATATCAAAACATAATATCAGTTAAACTCAGTAATCAAACACTACTTTATTTTACTAGAAAGGGTGACCAAGGTCTGAATATTGTGAAGGTGGGGGTGAAAAAGAATCAAAAGCACTGTACACTATTAAATACTGGAGAAAGTCTAGAGATGCTAGGATGTTTTAAAGATTGAAATAGGGGAAGTGTATATGTTTTGGAGATGAAAGTGTGATGGTGCGGGGCTTAGGAAGTCAATACCTGTGACTTCCATTAACGTGTGTAAAAAGCATTTGTAAGAGACTTTCTTGACAGGGTCCAGAAATGCCACACCTCGGCTGAGGACAGACTGGCAGTATGAAGCACGAGGGAGGCGGGGCAAAAAGACCCAGACCAATTTGTGCCGGGGATTCCCAGTCGCCCTGCACCTACTGATGTGGGAGCATACCGGGGAGGAGGCACACGAGAGAGTTCGCACTGTTGGTCTGCCCCTGGCGGAGGCGCAGCTGTAAGCGGATTTTTTTCACTCCAGTGACATGCGTCTATGCACATAGGTGCAGCACCACATCAGCAATTGGGGCAGGATCCCATTGCGCCCGCCCCCACCCCGCATTGGGCGGTAGAGCAGCACACATCTGGTCACATCACTGCTGCCTCTCCAGGGCAATCAACTGCACCTTCCTGGTGCAGAGGACACAGGCAGCTCCAGCGCATCCCTGCTGGATCAGCCAGTTCACATTATCAATGTGGCTAGTTTGCAGCTTTTAGCATGCACACTTCTGGGAAGCGGGATCAATGTGCCCTCCAGGGTTTGCTCTGGCTTTCACCTGGTACTTTTTAAACTCGGTAGGGAATTGTCATAGGACAGGGTGAGTACGGATGGGGAACGCCTGACAGCTGTGGCTGTGTAAACCGGCCCCTTTAATCCATTTGTGAAAGGTGCCTATATCAGGCCAAACTGCCAGTCTGAACTCGGCCCTCCTGCTCTGCATTTGTTCCACATTATCCATTTATATTTCCAGGCTGCTCCAAGGAAACAGGATTAGGTCAATTACTAAGAAAGCATTTTCTGGTCTGGATGCACTCGAACACCTGTAAGTAGTTGCACATCATATTTAACTAAAAATGGCTAAAACAAACAACTACAATAACTGACCGTAGGAAGGTATTTCTTAATCTATACCCAGAATTCCCCTAACAAATACTTTCTACTTAGCATATATGCTGAAAGTGCTGTATTAATGCTACCTCCTTATTTTTTGCCTTTTTGAAACCAACTTTGAGAATTTGAACTAATTTGGTTTATATATGTGTATTTTATTTCTTCAGAGATCTGAGTAACAATGCAATCATGTCAGTACAAGGAAACACATTTTCACAAATGAAGAAACTTAAAGAACTGTAAGTGTTTCTGTGTTACCTTTGTATGGTCTCTGTATGCTTGAAAATTGCAGCTAACCATAGTAAGAAACAGAAGCAATAATATCTCTACATTTATTATGGCGTAATTGCAAAATTGTGCTTGTTGCAATTTTCCCCATGTGACAGGGATAGGTAACAAAAAGGTGTAGATTAACTTTTTTAAAATGAGAGGTAATGTTTGACAAATCAAATATGCTGTTTTAATCCTTTAAAAAAACACTTGCCATTTTTAATCCTTTAAAAAAGAAACACTTGCCATTTTTCTTAATTCCTTTATACATCTACCTAAAGCAAACGTCAAAAGTACAGTGGACCACCCCTGATCCCAGCTCATCTACCTGCATTGGACAGATTGGCCAAATAGCATCTGTGTATATACAATCCAACTACAGAAGTCTGATAGTGTGTTTACAATCAGTGTGAGGATGTAATCCAGGTCCTGTGGAGAGGACAATACCATGAACCCATTAATCATTGAGTCTGTGCACTCCTGTGTAGCTTTGAACTGGCGTATGTAACTGGAGTTATCTGTGCATTTAGGTAGTGTCATAAAATGTAAGCTGCTTTCAGCATCAGATGGAAACACCTTCAGCAATTAATAACTATAAGAATGTTATGAGGAGTGCCAGTTATCAAAACCTCCTATTTTGAGGCACATATAATCCTATCTCTTACATTGTTTTCCCAGTGTCTTTTTGTCATCACTTTTATCCGCCATCTTTGTTCATAAAATGGCAGCATAATTGACACAACAGATTAAGCTTTTTTTTACAATGCAGGACAATTCTGCACCAAAGACTTTCCACATCTGGATTTCCACTCACTGGATTCACTTCTAGAAGTAAAATCAAAACTGAATAAGCAGGGATCCCTGTGTGCACTTTCAGAGGGTACATAGCATTCCAAAATTTTTAGTAGATCCTTGTTCCATCTCAGTGTTATGCACATTACAATTTTAGTCTCATAAGCAACTTTTAGGTAATGTTTCTGGGAATAAGTGCTATCTTTCACTCCAGGATCCTTTCAGATCTGAAGAGAGAGAGGGGAAGGCGTGTCCCCCTCCTATTGCACTGTAGTAGGAATTGCCCCTCTGCCCCATGAGTGATATTTAAAAGGGGGGGAGGTCCTGGGAGCTCCATTCATGGAACTCCCAGCATTGCAAGGAAGAAAATAAAGAAATGACTTGTGCACCTTCATATTCTACTATATCAGTTTTAAGTGTTAAAGTTGACTTCTCTGAAGTCAAGAAGGTCTGTTTCTTATGAACTCAATGTTCTTCTATTTCTCTTTCTCTTTTTTGTCCTAGATATTTAAACACATCAAGCCTTTTGTGCGATTGCCAACTGAAATGGCTGCCAGAATGGCTGGTAGATAATAACTTCCAGAATTTTGTAAATGTCACTTGTGCCCACCCTCAGATACTGAAAGGAAGAAATATTTTTGCTGTCAGCCTCGATAGCTTTGTGTGTGGTGAGTTAAAACAGCCCTTTTAAAAATTCCATTCAGAATTTTTCAGTAGGAGATTGTTGTAGGGAAGTGTTAACAAGCTATATGTCTTCTACCTGAATATTTCAGGTGAAATACTGTTTCTTCCCACAGCATATGAGCTCTGACCTGGAGTTATTTAGACTTTGTGGTTTCATTTGAGATGGGGAGTGACATTTTACTGACTCAGATTCGTGTATTTCATACTTATGTAGTGTGTACAAAGGAAAGATCAGTGGTTTGTGGTGGCATATGTGTATACAGTTAGGTTTAAAATATGGTAAGTGCTGTTCTAAATACATTGGCATAGTTCGATATGTTTAGACTGGTGCATACTTCATATGCTTAGTTGTATGCATAAATGTTGATTTTTATATATAATATATATATAATATATATATAAAAGGCTGTGAGCTGAGCAAAAATCAAGACATTCTTAAGGAGCTTTACAGAAGTTCAGACCAAAACAACATTGCCATCTTTAAAGTACTGTTTCTTTTTTTATGTTCTCTGTGGAATCTAGCATTCACAGTTGGTAACATTGCGTGGTTCGATGAGGCTGCGGGCTATGCCGTGGAGGGACAACCAGGACGGACAGTCCACAGCAGAGAACTCAGACAAAACGTGATCCACTGGAGAAGGAAATGGCAACCCACTCCAGTATCTTTGCCAAGAAAACCCCATGGACAGTAACAAAAGGCTAAAAGATATGATGCCGGAAGATTAGCCCCTCAGGTCAGAAGGTGTCCAAGATGCTACTGGGTAAAAGCAGAGGGCAAGTACAAATAACCCCAGAAAGAATGAAGTGACTGGGCCAAAGTCGAAAGGACGCTCAGCTGTGGATGTGTCTGATGGTGAAAGGAAAGTCCAATGCTGCAAAGAACAATACTGCATAGGAACCTGGAATGTAAGATCTATGAATCAAGGTAAGCTTGACGTGGTCAAAAATGAGATGGCAAGACTGAACATTGATGGAAATGGGCGAATTTAACTCAAAAGGCCATCATATCTAGCACTGTGGCCAAGAATCCCGTAGAAAAAATGGTGCGGCCTTTATAGTCAACAAGAGAGTGTGAAAGGCAGTAATAGGATATAATCTCAAAAATGACAGAATGATCACAGTCCAAATCCAAGGGAAACCATTCAACACCACAGTAGTCCAAGTCTATGTCCCAACCACTGACGCAGAGGAGGCTGAAGGGGACCAGTTCTATGAAGACCTACAACACCTCCTAGAACTAACACCAAAAAAAGATGTCTTCATCATCATAGGGCTCTGGAATGCTAAAGCAGGAAGTCAAAAGGTAACCAGAATAACAGACAAGTTTGGCCTTGGGGAACAAAATGAAGCTAACAGAGTTTTGTCAAGAGAACACGCTGGACAGAGGTTCGTGACATTGTACAGGAGGCAGCAATCAGCACCATCCCAAAGAAACAGAAATGCAAGAAAGCCAAGTGGCTGTCTGAAGAGGCTTTACAAATAGCTGAGGAAAGAAGGAAAGTGAAAGGTGAAAAGGAAAGATTTACCCAACTGAATGCAGATTTCCAGAGAACAGCAAGGAGCGATAAGGAGGCCTTCCTGAATGAACAGCAATAGAATCGGAAGGACTAGAGATCTCTTTAAGAAAATTGGAGAAATCAAAGGAATGTTCCGTGCAAAGCTGGCCATGATAAAGGACAGAAATGATAGGGACGTAACTGAAGCAGAAGAGATTAGGAAGAGATGGCAAGAACATACAGAAGAACTATAAAAGAAGTACCTCAGTGTTCTTGACAACCACGATGGTGTTATCACTGACCTCGAGCCAGATGTCCTTGAGTGTGAAATCAAATGGGCCTTTGAAAGCATTACTAACAACAACGACAGTGGAGGTGATGGTGTCCCAGCTGAGCTATTCAAAGTCTTAAATGATGATGCTGTTGTTCTGCACTCAATATGCAAGCAAATTTGGAAAACGCAACAATGGCCACAGGATTGGAAAAGGTCATTTTACGTTCCAATCCCAAAGAAGGGCTATGCCAAGGAATGTTCAAACTATCACACAATTGCACTCATTTCACATGCTAGCAAGGTCATGCTCAAGATCCTACAAGCTAGGCTTCAGCAGTACATGGATAGAAAACTGTCAGAAGTACAAGCTGGGTTTCAAAGAGATAGAGGAACTAGAGATGAAATTGCCAATATTCGCTGGATTATGGAGAAAGCAAGGGAATACCAGAAAAACATCTATTTCTGCTTCATTGACTATGCTAATGTCTGTGGCAAGTCCTTAAAGAAATGGGAGAACCAGGCCACCTCACATATCTCCTGAGAAACCTGCATAAGGGCCAAGAAGTGACAGTTAGACCTGTATATGGAACAACTGATTGGTTTAGCATAAGAAAAGGAGTACGACAAGGATGTATATTGTCACCCAGCTTATTTAATTTATATGCAGAGTACATCATGTGAAATGCCGGCCTGGATGAATTATAAAGCGGAATTAAGATTGCCGGGAAAAACATCAACAACATCAGGTATGCAGACAATACCACTCTAATGGCAGAAAGTGAAGAGGACCTCAAGAGCCTCTTGCTGAGGGTGAAAGACGAGAGCGCAAAAGTTAGCCTGAACTGAACATCAAAAAAACTAAGATCATGGCATCCGGGCCCATCACTCCTGGGCAAATAGAAGGGGAAGTCATGGTAGCAATGACAGAAATCACCTTCCTGGGATCGAAGATCACTGCAGACTATGACTGTAGCCATGAAATTAAAAGAGGCCTGCTCCTTGGGAGGAAAGCTATGGCAAACCTTGACAGCATAATAAAAAGTAGAGACAGCACCCTGCCAACAAAAGTCTGTATAGTCAAAGCAATGGTATTCCCAGTAGTAATGTATGGTTTCTAGAGTTGGACTATAAGGACGGCCGAGCGCCGACGAATAGATTCTTTTGAACTATGGTCCTGGAGAAGACTCTTGAGGGTCCCTTGGACTGCAAGGAGATCAAATCAGTCAATCCTAAAATAAATCAAACCTGACTGTTCCCTGAAAGACCAGATACTGAAGCTGAAGCTCAAATACTTTGGCCACCAAATGAGAAGGGAGCACTCACTGGAGAAGACCCTGATGCTGGAAAGATTGAAGGTCAAAGAAGAAGGGGACGGCAAAATATGAGATGGTTAGACAGTGTTATTGGTGCAACAAACATGAAATTAAGCAAACTCCGGAGGACGGCGGAAGACAGGAAGGCCTGTTGTGATGTTATGCATGGGGTTGCGAAGAGTCAGACTTGACTGCGCGACTGAAAAACAACAACAAATATTTTCTACTTTTAAGCAGTGAGCTTACATTCTTGCCCTGCTTCCTCAAAATAATATTTCTATCAAATTTTGTTAATACACTCAGGGGAAAAGGATGATGACTGCAGTTTTGTCCTGAATGTGGAAGATCAAAAAATGAACTTTAACTTTCAAACGAAACCAGAGTTGTTACAAAATTCTTTAGCATCCTTACACGTATCTTAGCGTGCATAGCTGTGCTTGGCAATTGTGAAGGTATTCCTTCCCTCCCTTGCCCCATGTAGAGTCATGCAGAGACAGCAAGAAGAATTATCTCAAGGAAAGGCAACAGGAGGGGTAGGTTCCCACTGACAGCTCTGGAATATTTCCCGGTATAGTACAGGCAGGCATAAGACCTATTATGTATGACCATAGAGATGACTGTCCAGAGAACTGTTGGTAAGAAAGCTCTTTTCGTTCTCCCACGTTACAATCAGAGGTTCTTGTTTATGAATGTTTGCTGAGATACAGACATGCACTTACTTCCTAGGAGGAACAAAGAGAGATCGTATTATCCACCACAAGAATTTATTTAAAACCCTCTGAAGTAACATAATTCTTGATCGTATTATCCACCACAAGAATTTATTTAAAACCCTCTGAAGTAACATAATTCCTGATGCAATTTGCCCCCTTTTCCGGAGTTGCTGTTTGCCCCCTGGTTTGGAACATAACAGTTATTGGTATGCTTTACCCCACAGAGCAAATAGCAGTTCTGTGTTGGGAGAGGATAGAAATGTGTCTGGGTTGACTCCTCTGTTGTTGCTTTTAGCCTCTTAAAGAAACAGTTGACATGCCAAATTTGGGCCTGAATCACAAACATCTCTTTTAGAAAATAGAGCCATATTTTCCATTAAGATACTCAGCTACTGAGCTCCAAAAATGCAGTATATCACAGGTGCAGTGATATTGTATCATATCCACTATAGCATCTGCACAATATGGCTTCTTGGTAGTTTAAAAAATAAATCCCTAGTGTCTACTTGAAAGAGTTACTATTTGAATTAATCTTATTGCACAGCGTCTACCAGAAATAGAACAAAATTCAGTTTTCTTTAGTGAGCTGAGCAAATTTACAGCATTGAATAAACATTTTTTGATCTTTGTATCCCAGTTATCATTTTAACGTCTCAATGGGAAGTGTCGCTTAAAGATATATTTGCAGTCTAGAACTAGTGTGCAGCTTAATTCTTAGATCTTGCATTTGAATGATCATAATTCAAAAATTCTTCCTTGCATTCATTATAATGATTGCACAGCAGGAGAAAAATACTGCAATGCCTCTCTTAACTTAATGAAAGCAACTTGTTGTGTATGTTTGGTTTTAGAAGCTAATTCAGCATGCCAGGTTAAAGATCGGGGAAGAAAAAGAAGCTGAGAAACCCCCAAAAGAGGATATTAACAAAGATAAAAGTGTGTGCTTTTTCTTGCCTTTATAATTCAGATTGGAAGTAATTTGCACTGCTTCCAGCTATAAAACGATGATCAGTAAGCAAGGTACTTTCCCAACATAAACTGGAAATGAGTGTTTAAACACACTGTACTCTAGAATAATAATTTCACTGATCTGTGAGTGGTGGTGGCAGTGGACAGTGCTGTCAAGTCACAGCCAGCTGAGGGTGACTCCATAGGGTTTGTTGGCTCTTTCTTACAAACAGATGTACGCATGTACATGCAGGAGGTATGCGTGTTTACTGTTAACATGTGAGCATGGTTCATGTAATGTAGCTTAGGCTGAGAAAGAGGGATGGACCCAAAATCACCCAATAAGATTCATGGCTGAATAGGGCTTTCCTGAGTCTTCACAGTGTCTGCCTAACTCTTATATCACACTGCCTTTAATGAGCATACCCTTCCATGAAAATCTGACCATTGCAGTCAAAGGTTTTTGCCTACCCTTCTACCTGTTGTCTATGATCAGTGGGCAAGATTCAGTCATGCAATTCTAACTCTCCCTATCTAAAGGGAACTTGGTCCACCAACATCCATCAGTAATGTTACCACCCACACTGTTTGTATAGAGAGTCTCACATTATGTTACTTCCAGATATCAGTTGTTTTTCCCCTAGATGTTTATTACTTTTTCAAACATAATCAAAAGCTTACAAGTATGGTCTTTCACCCTCTCCTTTTTCTGTTTGGAAAAAATGTGATTTTATTCTTGGAGTTCATGGTGTGCCCTTTTCATATTTGCAGATGATTTTCCAAAGCCACAGATAACTGTCCAGCCTGAAACTCAATCAGCAATCAAAGGTTCCAATTTAAGTTTTATATGTTCAGCTGCCAGCAGCAGTGATTCTCCAATGACTTTTGCATGGAAGAAGGACGGTGAATTGCTGAATGATGCTGAAATGGAAAATTACGCACATCTCAGGGCACAGGGCGGTGAAGTGATGGAGTACACCACCATTCTGAGGCTATGCAACATTGAATTCAGCAATGAAGGGAAATACCAATGCGTTATTTCAAATCACTTTGGCTCATCCTATTCCGTCAAAGCTAAACTTACAGTGAACAGTAAGCATCTCAAGTTAACACAACCTTTTTTGCACTTACTGGATTTTAAAATTTTTTGCAGGGAAACCACTAGAGCTTTTTGCAGATGAGGAGGGAGGGGTTTAAGGAGTTTATGTACAAGCTACGTTATATGGCATGATAAACATTTTATCCAAAGATTTTAGCACAAAATATTTGGATAATCAGTGCTTAGGTGATTTTAGCTAATTTTGGATTGGGTGGACATAATTTCACATGCACAAAAGTCACAAAAATTGTTTAATGCACAAACAGTATTAGTCATGAAGTTGCAGCCTTGATGCATCTTTTCTTGACTGTCCTTAAATACTGAAAACATGGGAAACTACAGCTTGACGTAGGAAATTATGGTTCACACTACTGAAGGTGAAATATTTCATTAAGAAAGAATGAATAAATTGTGCAATCAGTGTCATTTCTGGTATTTTTCTGTAGTGCTTCCTTCATTTACCAAGATGCCCACGGACATTACCATTCGGGCAGGAGCAACGGCACGACTAGAATGTGCTGCAGTAGGTCACCCAGTACCTCAGATTGCTTGGCAGAAAGATGGTGGCACAGACTTCCCTGCAGCACGCAAGAGACGCATGCATGTGATGCCTGAAGATGATGTGTTCTTTATTGTGAATGTCAAAATTGAGGATACTGGTGTTTACAGCTGCACAGCTCAAAATACTGCTGGGAGTATTTCGGCTAATGCAACACTAACTGTATTAGGTAAGACAAAATGTGATTGCCAGGTAGAGATCGGGTACCCTGGCCATTCACTTTTTTTTCTTTCACAGGAACTGGTGCCAGTTGATATAGAGGGCTAAAGCCTTACAAGCATCTCCTGAGTCAGTAAATATAACTGCTAATAATAATTTTGCTTTCTTTCCAGAAACGCCTTCATTTTTGCGGCCCTTGGTGGACCGAACTGTGACAAAAGGTGAAACTGCAGTCTTGCAGTGTATTGCTGGTGGTAGTCCTCCACCTCGACTTAACTGGACCAAGGATGACAGTACTTTAGTAGTGACAGAAAAGCATTTCTTTGCCGCAGGAAATCAGTTGCTTATCATTGTGGACACAGACTTTGAAGATGCTGGGAAGTATACATGTGAAATGTCTAATACACTCGGGACAGAGAGAGGCAACATTCGCCTTAATGTCATTCCCACGCCTACCTGTGATTCTCCTCAGAACACTGCCCCATCTTTGGATGACGATGGATGGGCTACAGTGGGTGTTGTGATCATAGCTGTGGTCTGCTGTGTGGTGGGCACTTCCCTTGTCTGGGTGGTCATCATCTACCACACAAGGAGAAGAAATGAAGATTGCAGCATCACAAACACAGGTGTGTAAACTGAAACTTGGCACTGGAAGAGCATGTTCAAATATGTGTGTGGTTGCCCTCAAGAATTTTTTTCTTCCAGAAATATTTGTCTCTTAACTGAAATTCTGAAGTGAATAGTTTTTCATAACTGTCCTGGTGTAGCTTATGAGCTTAAAAATACTGCCAAGAATCTTGAAGCACACTGATACCTTTGTGTGTGTGTTTGCTTAATCACAGATGAGACAAACCTGCCTGCTGACATTCCAAGCTATCTGTCATCCCAAGGAACTCTAGCGGAAAGGCAAGATGGGTATGGGTCATCAGAGAATGGAAGCCAACATCATTTTGCTTCATCATCCTCATCATCTATGGGAGGATATTTCTTACAACAAAGGGATAGCAATGGTATGTGTCAAATTATCAAAGTGTACTGCACTAAAGGCTGGGATAAAACTGAATAAATAAAACTTAATGCAGACAATATGGAATTGTTAACATATTAGGTGTGCTCCCAGTCATGTAAGGATGAGGTGTACTGCTTATTCTCGGCAGCACTGCACTTCCATCATATGGCTTAGGTTTGCACTATGGGGTTCTCAAACACTGCCCAGATGGCAATAATGACAGTCAGTATTGCCTTTTCAAAACCTCAGGCTGGAATGCCAGCTGCACCCTGGCCTGATTAAAAAGATTTGTCCACTGTCACTTTTGCCAGCTTGTCTTTAAACTCACTCTGGAGCTAAAAAGGAGACGCTTCATTGCTGGATTTGGTCTACTGACCTTGGGACTTGGTAAATAACACTTTGAAGTTTTTAAAAAAACTTGGGATACCATTTTACTTAGTCTACTTGACTGCCTAAATAAATAAATCCTTGTATACAGATTAGGGATATTTCCATGTAATAGCTTAAAAAACCTTGTTCTGCATTTCTCAAAAAAAAAAAATTCTCTTCCATCTACAACCAGGTCTTTGGCTCAAATTAAGCCCTTCCTAAATGTCACTGTCCAAGTAGCTAAGTCTGTCCTCACATCCTCCATAAGCTGAGACTGTGAGAAACATATTCCTCCCCACATGCTACAAAGAGACTGTTCACTTGGCAGATGAAATAGAAATGAATTATAGGCCTATTATTTATTAAATTAGTTGTATCCCACTTGAGATGTAAATACCTCCCAGGTCATAATAAAAACTTCCACTGGCCTTCTTATACTTCCTTGAGAATCCTTGCTTGGTGACTGGCTTTAACCCCAATAGTCCTCACACGTGGAACTGGGATCTGTCTTCCCTAGTCATAATTAGGGATATGCATTCGGTTCAGACGAACTGAAAAGCAAACCGGCATGCTGAACGCCGAATCAGATTAGGGAATCTGATTTGGCTGGCCGAACAGGGCCGTATATTCAGCATCCATTCGGTCAATCTCTTTGCTGGGCAGGGAAGGGAAACTTTAAATACCTTCCCTTGGCTGGGGAGTCATGCCGCGAAGGTGGCACGAGCCCCAGAAGCAAGGGAAAGTGTTATAAATTTAAAATGCCTCCCCGCTACTTCCAGGCCTTCCCTGGCTTGCCTGCTTTGGCTGGTGGTCCAGGGGAGGCATTTAAAATCCAAACCTGAAAAATTCTGAATTTGTTTTTGGGTGCACACTCCTAGTCATAATAAAAACTTCTACCACAAAATTCAGGGCACATCATTAAAACCCAAAACATATCAAATCACAAGATGGCAGCCTAGCAATCAAGAAAAAAATCTTCCTAAACCCACAGATGTTATCATGTTAGACTGGAAAAGTATTAAGACCCAGGTCCCTGCCATATTGCCAGGCTTACAAACAGGCCCAGTCTCTGAAATGTAAATGAATGCTAGAGTTCAGGTTCTTCTTCTTACCCTACCTCATCATGCAATCACTGATTCCTTTGGCACTTCCTCAAGGCCTCTTGCTTGGTGACCAACTCTGATAAACTAGCCTTCTCAAGGAGAATGGGTGTCTCTCTGATTGTTCTGTGCATAACCAAGTTCAGCTCTGCCACTGAATGACAGGTTGATAGCAGTGCAGAAACTGCCGTTGCAAGCAAGATGCAAGGCAGCTACTGTGCACGCTGCTTGTCTGCCATCCGTTCCGTAAAGATGAGCGTCTTTGCTTCATTGGATTGCTGCTTCTGGGTTGGCTGTGTTCCTTGTAGTCTGCCCATGCTCAGTATCAACACAAAGAGGAAACCCTTGTGCGTATGAAATAAACACACACCTACAGACAAGGAACATGTAACAGGATCCAGGCAGATACTATAATATAGACGATAGAGGGCTACCTGGAAAGCCAAATTTAGAGAGTGGAGTTTCAGATTATTTTTCCTTATCAGAAGTCTGCTCACACCATTAGCAAGCTGCTTTTGGAACTTCATGAAGATTTGACACTGTAAATGCAATGAAAGTTTTATCTGCAGGTTTTTTTGTTGTCGTTTTTTTAAACGGTCTTCTTCAATAAAAGGAAACCACTGATATGTGCCATTCTTTGTTCTCAAGGAATTTGCCATATAGATAATCACAGTGAAAATGACTTGGAAGCTGTAACTGATCCATTTTTATGCCATTATCCGGGAACTTCAGGAAATGGTTATCTGAAAGGGAATATAAGTGGGTCAGATGTGTTCGAAGTATACCATACAAGTAAGCTATGTTCTGTGTGAATTTAAATTCTGTATGGTATGGTATTTTTCTTATGATTCAGGCTAACCCAAATTTTATTTATTTATTTAAGGCTGTATCCCAGAGCAAAGAGTCATATGTGCAGACCTTTACGATTCTAGCTGCTTAAAGAAAAAGGAATGTGACCTGTATCCACACCCATCTGAAGATTTTTTTGACCAGTATATCAGCATTTCTGGAATACACACTCCAAGTGGTAAACTGCTTCCCTCTGTTTACACTTCAAATGAAGAAAGTGGAATAAAAAACTCACATCTCAGTATGGACAGCCGTGACTGTAACAGAAATCAGGAACTGTCTTCTGTGGCTACAAGCAGCACTTTTCTTGGTATGTTTTTAACCTTTTATATGCTATAGAGGACCTTTGTGAGCAGGAAACTGATGTACCATCGTTTGGGTTCTACCAAAACATTGGAAGTAATATAATTTGGTGATCACATAATGGCTGCTTCATCCTTCATCTGAAGAAGTGAGCAGTGACTCACAAAAGCTCATACCCTGCCACATATTTTGTTCGTCTTTAAGGTGCTGCTGGACACTTGCTCTTTTCATCTGAAAGAAATAACACAAACCCACCTGATACTAAAAATTCTGATCTCATCTGTCAAAGGTGATCATATGTCATGATATATGGCAGCTGATTTTCTTCCTGAGCTGTTGAGGGAAAGAGAACACAAATAAAAATTACTTGTTCCATTGCCGAAGAAGTTTCCTCTTGGCTCAAAGGTTTGGCTGAGAGAGAGTGATTGGCCCAAGGCCACCCAGCAAGCTTCCATGACAGAGTAGGGATTCAAACCTGGGTCTCCAGAGACCTTCAGAGGTGTGGCTTGATCAGCCTGAGGAGTAATGCCTGAGGTACCTAAATGCACATGAAATTCCCTGACCACTTAGAGATATTCATAAGGAAGCTTTATGAATAGACCAGGGAAGTCTATTTTATTTTATTTTTTAAAGAAATTTTTAAAAAGGTAAAGGTTCCCTTGCTCGAAAGCCAGTCAAATCCGACTCTAGGGTTGCGGTGCTCATCTCCGTTTCAAAGCCGAAGAGCCAGCGCTGTCCAAAGACGTTTCCGTGGTCATGTGGCCGGCATGACTAAACACCAAGGCGCACGGAACGCTGTTACCTTCCCACCGAAGTGGTCCCTATTTATCTACTTGCAATTTCTTGCTTTCGAACTGCTAGGTTGGCAGGAGCTGGAACTAGAGATGGGAGCTCACTCCATCATGCAGCACTCGGGTCTTGAACTGCTGAACGTCCGACCTTCCACAGCCTGCAGTTCAGCGTCTTAACCACTTGAGCCACTGCAGCTCCTCAAAGAAATTTTAGCACCTATTAAATTCAGCATCAATTGTATCATGAAGTGATAACTCAAAGGCAAACCTTAGGTCAGAATACTAAATGTTTGTTGTGTGCCCTTTTGTCCATTTTTAATATGTAGAAAAATAGACATTTTTTTCTTCTTTCAGGAACATTTGGAAAACCTATATGGAGACATCAGCTTGATTCCTTCCCAGGCTGCAGGCAGCCATCAGTTTGGCAACCCAAAGCCTCTCGTAATCATCCTCATGAATCATTGGACTTCGAGTCTGAGGATGAGGATGATAATAGAAGGGGCAGGACGTTTCCTGATGGGGACAATTGCATTTACAGACAGGCTGCTGAAAACTTGAGGACTCCTACTTTTCAGTTCTCTGAATTGGATACATAGCCAGTGTCTCCCAGACTGATTTATGAACAAAGTTTACTACCTCAAAGTGTAAGGACAAAAAAGGGGAAAAGACTGAACCTAAAACCTAGAATTCAGAACCTATAAAGGTTACTCAAGAATAGAAGAGGGCCAACTCTTAAAATCTAATTATGAAACCTAAAAAATATACATGTATTTATTAAACACAAATTAAAATAACAAATAAGGGCCCATTCATACCCTATATACAAATATAAAAACATACAAAGGCTGATGAAATAGACCTAACGCGATTCGACCTTTACAGGCCTTCCTCAGAGGTCTAATACAAATAGAACATGTTGGCTGATATGTAAAAATATATACAATCATACATATACAGAATATGAAATAGAGACCAGAAAACAATTGTTCCAAAGTTTAACCACAGGGCAAAGAAGAGAAATACAAAAATACAAATGAAACCTCCAGTGCAATCACATGCCCAGTAGTACTTCTCTCTGGTCAACTTATATATTCTCTTAAGCTTGTACAGCCAAATGTTCCCAATGAAATGTTTCTTAAGTTAAAAGCAGTTGGCCCTCATCTATTCTTGACCATACTACCTCAAAGTGGACATTATTTAAAAGAAAAGAAACAAAAATATTTTGTAGTGTTTTTCTTCAATGGAGCTATGATTTTTATACGAATACAATTTTATTGCCAAAATGTCCCGTTTCATAGAGAATATACAGTCCTTATAGAATATATGTTTCTAATTATTTTATAGCTTTGTTTTAACCAAATGATACCTTTTTGTAAATTAATGGTGTAAATAATAACTATTCACGTGTTTATCAAGATGTTCTTTGTTCTTTATCAAGATGTTCTTTGTTTTACTGAAAATAGGTGCTAAACTGTTAGCAATATATGTACTTCTTTGTTTTTCACCTTTTTTACTTTTCAGGGTAACATGATAATATTTGCACATCACTTTTAATAAATTGGGCTGCCTTGTGGATTTGAAGCATTGTAATAAATTACAAATGCAGCCAGGTTCATGTCCATAGAAATTACAAAGTAAATTGTTTTAAAACCAGTCTCTCAACAACACAGTACTTAAAGGTCCACACCAGATGATCAGATATGTGCACAAAAGGGTTCCTAGGTCTGTTATTCCTTGTAGAGTTTAGTATTCCTCCTCCAGCAACTCGTTTTTATTACGTATATAATTTCTACAATGTACATTATGGTTTTCTGGAACCTAGTAAGTGATAGCACACTTTAAAGCTTTTTTTAAGTGAAAAGAAACTAAAGCATTTACAAATTAAAGAGTCACAAGAATTTAGTGGGACTGCAAATTTTTGTGATTTTTTATTTCGTACATTTATTAGTTGTTTTTCACTTTTTTAAAGAAGCCTCTGTCATCCAACAATTCCCGGTTCCAGTAGAGCTTGGTATAGTTATGGACTTCCCTGCTTTCTTTTTTTAACAGAGGAAAATGTCATGCCCATTTAGCCCTTTCCTTCACAGAAAAGTATAAGAAACTGCAGTATTCTGAGAATGCCCAATTTGAGTTATTGTTGATACTTGTACATGGAAATAACCTTAATTAGTTAGTTAGATATTCATCTAGCTACTGAAAGTTTTGAATTCCTGTCCCATTCTGTTATAAAATTCATTTTTATAACAGAGAACATTTCTTTTTTAAAAAAATAGCAGTAACTAAAATGTTTGAAACTTTATAAAATCTAAACAAGAACCAAGCATCTCTTCACTGCCCCAGTCTTGGTGTTTGAAAGTATCTCTCCCTTATAATAAAAGAGTTTTGGGTGCCAAAGTTCTAAAATGCACTCCTTTAGTGTTAGGCCGAAAAAACTGCCACTCGGAAGACACTGGCTGGGTTCATTGGCTGCTTTGTGCAGTCCCGGCCAGCATTCCAAGGTCATTTACATATGGAAGCTGATTGGACTACACTCCATTCCACACCTGAAACTCACCCCCCCCCAAGGCAGTTGGAATTTTCAGTTGGGAGAGGAGAATGATGTCAGCTGCCCCCTAGGCAGAGGCTGTGTGTGTGTGTGTGTGGGGGGGGTTGTAAAACTTAAGACAGACAGGCAGATAGGGTTGCCAACTCCAGGTTGGAAACTTCCAGGATATTTTAGGGATGAAGCCTGCTGAGGGTGGGATTTGAGGAGGAGGAGGAAGAGGGGGACCTCAGACAGATACAATGCCATGCTGCCCACACTCCAGACAAGCTGTTGCCAGTCTCCAGGTGACAGCTGGAGAGATCTTAAAGCTTTGGTGCTACTTCAAAGTTCCCCAGGAGCCCAAAACAGAGAAGTGTTTTGGAAAATCTTGAGGAATTGTTTGGTGCATTTACGATGGGGCTCCTGGGGAACTATTGTTGCCAATCTTGGCCCAGCAGCCATCAAACCATTCTCTTCAACCCCCTGCTGTGCAGCTGACTTCCCCCTAGGGTTGCCAATCTCCAGGTGGGACCTGGAGATCTCCCACTGCTACAATTGATCTCCAGATGACAGAGATCAGTTCCCCTG
>NW_015164264.1:178094-201690 GCF_001447785.1 Gekko japonicus
GATTGGGGGGGCAAGGCGGGCGACGGAAGGCCGATGCCTCCGTTGCCCGGCCCTCTACAGAATCCACCCCCAAAACCTCCAGGTATTTCCCTCCTTAGAGCTGGCAACCCTACATTCCCCTCAGTGCCTGTTGGTAGGCAACTAAGCTTGGTCCTGTCACCTACTTTGGCCTTTGGGAGAAACCACATTGGGGCCAATCCTGATAGGGTTGCCAACTCCAGAAGGGAAATTCCTGGAGACTTGAGGGATGGAGCCTGAAGAGGGTGAGGTTTGAGGAGGGGTGGGACCTCAGACAGGTACACTGCCATAGACTCCACCCTCCAAACCAGTCAGTCCCACATAGGGAACCATTGTTGCCAATCTCCAGGTGAGGGCTGGAGAGCACTCAGTATTACAACTGTTCTGCAGAAGGGAGGGCAGAAGTCAGCTGAAGTCAAAGGGGCAGATAATGGTAGGTTGATGGCTAGCTGGGAATGAGATGGGGTTGCCAACTACATCCTGACAAATTCCTGGGGATTTGAGGGGTGGAGCCTGGAGAGGCTGGGGTTTGCAGAGGGGTGGGACCTCAGACAGGTAGAATGCCATAGACTCCACCCTCCAAACCAGCCATTTTGTCCTGGGTAACAATTGTTGCCAATCTCCAGGTGAGGGCTACAGATTACTCACAATTACAACTGCTCTTCAGGTAGCAGAGATCAGTTCCTCTGGAGAAAACAGTGGACTCTGTCATTATACCCTGCTATGGTCACCACAGCAAATTGACACTGTTTGCCCAAAGCCAGAGCACTGCCCCAGAGCCTCTTTCTAGATCCCGTTGTATTGCTTTCACAACGGGCTTTACTGCTAGTATGCTAATAAAGACATTTTGCAATACTTCAAAAAAATTATCAGACTTCAAGGGAAGGACAAATGTGACATTGAAAATCCCTGTTTCTTTATTTCCTTCTCACATAATACAGCTGATACTAAATTACCAAAGAACTCATGTTATTACCAGTAAGTGAGTTAGAAAACTCAAGGAATGACTGAAGGTATCTCAGTCATAATGCCTGTGTCGTTATAAAGCTGTGTCTTCCAGATTAAGGTGGCAATCATAGTTGTGCTTACCTAAAAGTAAATCCCACTGAACTGACTTGAAATACCTTCTAGGTAAATATAAATGGGATCAAGCTGAAAGGGCCAGTTCTTGTGGGGAGCACAGTTCCATCTGAGCTGTGCTAGGGGGCACTGGCACACAACATTTCAGAGGCCAGCTCATAGTATTTATCTTCAGCTCACAACCATACTTCCACAGGAAACAATGGAGGATGGGGGCGCCTCCTTCTGGGGCCTACAGAATTGTAACAGTCCCCATAGGCTATAATAGACAGAATATATATATTTGGCACACCCGTTGGCACACCCATACTGAAAAAAAAACAGTATGATTTGTAAGCTGCCTTGAGTCACAGGGAAAAGTGGGATATAAATATCTGAATAAATAAGTAGTTTGGGCAGGTTGATAACATTTAAGTGACTTCCTGTTTGTTAGGTTAGGCAGGGTTCTGATAGTGATTGTTCCACCTCTGTTATACTTGACCTGTAATGCTGGTTGTCATATTTCACTAAAAAAAACAAAGTAGACTGCAAGAGCCCCCGCCCCCCAAGTGCTGGTATGTTTTCTAAGAGTCGGTGCAGGGTGATGATCCAAGGCCAGGTCTACCAATATAGTGGCCTGGGGTAGGTAGATCTGTTCTCCAGAGGCCAGGTTTCCCTATATGGTAAGAAAGGGTAGGCAGACTTGTTCTCCGGAGGCCAGGTCTACCAATACAGTGGAAAGGGGTGGATAGGCCAGGTCTACCAATACAGTGGAAAGGGGTGGATAGACCTGTTCTCTAAAGGCTAGGTCTACCAACTTAGTGGAAAGGGGTGGGTAGATCTGTTCCGTTCTTCAGAGGCCTGGTATACCCTTATAGAGGACAACATTCTGTGTAGTGAAATTTGACCTGATTGTTTTCTCTTATAATATTTAAATTATTCTTAAGATAGAGTTTAAATATAGTTCAAAATAATTCATTCTGAGATTTTTACAAGGTTATGGAAATAATCTTCTAAAAATAATTTATGCAATAGTCAAATGTAGACTTGCTCACAATAATGCTACTAGCTTTTTTCACTCACAAGGTTGAATTTCTGCTCACAACACTGTGGAGCTTAGAGGGAACATTGGTGGGGAGTGTGGCCTCTCTTCAGCCAGTTTGGTGTAGTGGTTAAGTGCATGGACTCTAATCTGGGAGAACCGGGTTTGATTCCCCACTCCTCCACTTGTACTTGCTGGATGACCTTGGGCAAGCCATAGTTCTGGCACAGCTGTTCTTGAAAAATGTCTGTTATGGGGAGGGGAAAGGAAAGGAGTTTGTAAGTCGCTCTGAGACTCCTTTGGTAGTGAAAGGCGGGGTATAAATCCAATCTCCTCCTCTTCCTCTTCTTCTTCTTCCTTAGAAATGTCTCTGGCTCTTCCATCATAGTTGCTGAAAAGAGTATTGCTTCCAGTGAATCAATTGCTGCTGGCTGCATCTGCCCATTGCATTTTTCATGTTTGTGTTTCTTCATATGAGTACATGTTGGAAGACAATCATTTGGAGAAAATAGCTCCATGTGAGTTCAAACTAGAGTTCAGAGGAGACTGATAAAATGAACTGGCTTTAATTTTTTAACATGTTGAAAAATCAATGTGCAAATTGCTCATAACATGGCTCCCCTCCAAAAAAATTATATAAATGTTCCAATGTCAGTGTTGTGTTATTCCTATTTCCTGGAGAGCTATGCATTTGGTAAAAGAAGCTGGGCCTAATTTGTAAAAAAAAAATTTTTACAGTGGGTTTTGTGTCTTTCCTTTAGACTACTGTGGTGTTGTATCTTTGCCTTTTTGCTGCTGGTCGTAAGAAAATAGTACTGGTATTTGTTTTCTGCATAAATTGTACATACACATGAGGGAAAATTGTGATAACAACAGTCTTCTCATAACAAATCAGCACACTGGTTGCTTACATTGAGGCCAGAGGTAGAATTTGCAATTCCCTTACTACCCTAAGGACGGTGGTGGTAGCTTTTTCACAAATCAAAATTCCAGGATGTGAAAAATAGAATTCTGTGCCTTTTGTGACTCAAGCTGATTTGTGTACAGTTATTTGCATGACTTATTATGCTACTGTTAGGGAGAAAGAGCTTTGTGGGGCACCACACCTATGTGGGATATGCTATTCCTTTCCCAGTTTCTCAGACTTCATGAAGCACTGCTTACATACTTCAAAACCTATTTTCTACATGCCATAGGCTACCTCTGTGTCTTTCAAAAATGAAATTCTCTAGATACTGAATTCTGTGCTCAGGTTCATTGTCAGTCTGGATAGTCTACACTTGAAATGTAATACTTTGAGGCTTGTCCAGACATTCTATAGAGCTTGCAATCAGTTCACACACAGTAAATTGAAAGTCTTCACTTCCAGCACATGCAAAGCAAGCATTAGGGGAAAGACTTGGCACTCTAGGAGTCTTCTATGTTCATTAAGAAGTACCACACACATATGAGGACTATACTGCATGCCTTTGTTAAATAATAACAGGCTTTCTAGAGCAGGTTTCAACTTTTTGGATAAAACCAAAAACTACATATTGGGGGTGGGTAGTTAAAATTAAATTAAGACAGATGGGGTAACTAAAGTTAAATTAAGACAGTCCTGCCTCTGTTTTTTCCCTGGAGTTCCTGAATTCATGACTCCTCAAGTCAGTAATATACGTAGACCTCTGTGATTCTCTGTGGGCTAATATTACTAGAGGCTTTTTTTACAATCCATTCACTTTGAAGGTGCAAATGTATACAGTTGTCAGACTTTTCAGCTAAAGTGAAAGCAGCTGTTTGAACAGAGACTTCTAGGCAGCATCTATCAGAGGATAAGTTTGGAGCAAAGGTCTAGTAAAGTCAAATCCAAGTCCCTTTCTTCCTCTTCCAGGAACCTGGTATCCAGATTGCAGTTAATTTCTCTCTTTAATTTAGGCACCAGTATTGGAGACAGGAACTTAATCCATCTTCAATCACTGGTGGTCAACCTGTACAGAACAGATTTTCTATGCTTTTGTTTCTCAAATAGCCACATTTGCAGAGACTTATTGTTAATTTGTCTTCATTGTTGCCAGATGCGGTTATGTGGTGACAGACATTGATATCGGCACTTGAGAGTAATTAATGATGTTTGGGAAGAAATTAATTTTTCTTAGGTCAAACAGAAAGCTTAGAGTCAATAATGCAAGAAATCCTAAATTAGATTTGCTCACTAAATCACTATGATTTGTTGGTTCTTCTAAAGTTTACTAATTTAGGTATCCATGTGACTTTGCAGATACCAAATAAATGCTAGACAGATTGATGAAGAAACAAGGTTAGATTCCCTTTCAAAATAATTGTTTTGTTTGAATCTACCTTCCTGTCAATCCATGAGAAGCAGTATTTAATATTAAACCCTGCCTGCCCAGGATCTTTAAAATGATTTAAATATTTTAATGTCTTTTTTTTAATGACAGTCTGAATAGCAGCCAAACAAACAAAATTTGTACCCCAATCCTAGTTGTATGACACTTCCATAAGCTCTTAGTCTCACCAAGGCTGAAAAATCTAATGTTTCTTGGTGAATTCGAATCCATTCACACATCCCTTTGACCCCG
Source organism: Gekko japonicus (assembly GCF_001447785.1). Classification (NCBI taxonomy): domain Eukaryota; kingdom Metazoa; phylum Chordata; class Lepidosauria; order Squamata; family Gekkonidae; genus Gekko; species Gekko japonicus. The sequence goes on from NW_015164264.1 coordinate 182,796, forward strand.
AGACACTTGTCTGAATAGTATATAAGACTGCTGAGGTTGTCAAAGTGCTCTTATGTATCAGTGCTGTTGGATGAAGGTTGGCATTTCTCTATGTGCCTGTGTGTGTGTGTGCGCGCTTGCACTGTGCATGCCACTGCTGCAGGTTCTCTAGTGTCACCTGTTCTTCTGGGTTTACTTCAGAGCTCTGTCTCTATCTTGAGGGTGGTACCAGCTAGGAACAATCTTATTCTGCATTGATGCCTTCCCCCTTGTAGAATTCCCTCTTGAAAAAGATATTTTATTCAAGATTTTTATTTTTTTAAGCCCCCTGAGAGGATTTTTATTGCATTTTTATTAACACTACAAACTACAACAGAAAATAGGAAAGGGGACTACAATTAGGGGATAAAGAAAGATACCCACTACTAACTAAAAACCCAAGAGAGGAGGTCCTCTCACCAGTTTAGACAAACATTTAGTCTTAATCTCATTAATCTTGCTATCAGCTGAGTCAAATATCATTAACTTTCCCACGTTTAAGTTTAAAGTTGCCGGAAGCTGCGTCTGAGAAACCGCGGCGCTCCGGAGAAGCGTGAACTACGAAACAACAAGCCTGCTTGAAGTCTGGTGGCTAGCCGTCCGGATCATCGAAAAAGAAGATCAACGAACCCGCCGGAGAAAGAAAGAAGGATCGTGCCGAAAAAGAGGGTGCTGGTAGGATATCCCTCCCCCTGAAAGTGAATTGTGGCCCTAGTTAGGAACTAACTACAAATATGTAGTACCCTGTAAACCGCTCTGAGACCCATTAGGGGTTATGAGCGGTATATAAGTCTCATGTAAAAAAAAAAAAAAGTTTAACTGTAATACAGAAATACCCCAGAGCATCTCATTTCAACATTTTATAAAGGCACAATTCAGAGTCCTTCAGCCTTTACTTCTCCTTGCCTAATCTCTTCCGGAGTTTATAAGGATTTTTAGAGGCTGCCGCCCCTTTCTCTGAAAGAGAGTCCTCTCCGGAGGATTCCGAGTCCAGCTCTCCATCAGACTTACTGTCCATCCCTTTTTTCTCTTCCTCCCCTGGCTCACCCAACTGGACTCTTAAAAATTCCCGTGCTTTCTGAACAGAGTCAATCTTTTATTTTTTGTCCTTGATTTTGAAGCTTACGACTTCTGGAGTTAACCATCTATATCCAATTGCATTTGTCTATAGAAAAAGAGTTAATTCTTTATATTTCTTTCTCCTTTGTCTTATCTCAAATGGAATATCTTTCAGTGTTCTGATGGTATTCTCCCCCACTTTCAGGGGGGCTCCAGATACTGCTTTCAGGATTGCATCCCTCACATGCCTCTTCAAGAATCGTACCACAATTTCCCCAGGCAGATTATTTTTCTTTATATATCCAGAATATGACCTGTAGGCCACATCCATATCGTTTAACAGACATTCCGCCTTCATATCTGTCACTGGGGCCAATGTTTCACTCATTAGTTCCTTAAGATTCTCTCTCTTAGTCTCTGGCATGCCCTGGAAGTGAAGAATCATATTAGCCTTTTCCATTTGTAGTTGTAACAGCTGATCTTCCATAGAAACTTGCTTCTTTTCCAGCTTTTGAACTTTCTTTTTCACCTTTTGTGCAGTAGCGTCCACTTCTTTCACCTTCACAGCTGTTTCATTCATCATTTTAAGAGTCTTGTTTATCTGTGTTTGCTGTGTGGTGATACACTGGGTCATTGTTGACATCTGCTCCTTGATATTATTCATCTGGTACAGTAGGGGGCGCATGGATTCTGCCAAAGTCTTTGCCAGCTCGTTGGTTCCTTCTGGTTTAGGACTCTCTGTTAGTTTCGATTTCAGAAGTTTATCTTTCTCCGTCCTCTTCCCCGCCATCTTTATTGATTGTTTACTTTAGCAGGTATTTTAAAGGTCTCTGAATATGCGCCCAAATGCTCGAACTCGCCTTGGTGAGTATTTCTTAACAGTTTTGCACGCTTTCTCTTCTGCTCCCCCCCCTCAATTTGCTCAGCAGTTCATGCGGTTGGGAGGCGTCCCTCCCCCGCCCGTCTCACTTTCCGTTTTACAGAATGGGGTAGGGAGCATTCTTTTCTCTTTAACCGCCGCTTACATTAGACTCACGTTCTTAGTTGGTCCTCAGACCTCTTTTAATGATCATTTCTGCCACTCGACCTCCTGTGCTTGCCCCGGTCGGCGTCACTTGAGTCCATTCGGCCTCGCGGCATGAAGAACCTTCAGGACGGAGAGGCGCCTCAATTCCCCGGCATTGCACCGGCAAAGAGGCGACTTCTCAAAAGTCCCCTGGCCAGGGCCCCTTCAGCTGGGTCCCTGGGGGGGTGACAAACCTGCGCAACCCCTCCTTCGGCCGGAGCACAGCTTCACCCCCGGGAGGTCTGGGAGGTGAGTCTGCTAACGCGCCGCCATAAACTGGAAGTCATTTTATTCAAGATTTTTGATGGCTTTATTACCATGACTCAGTGGCAGAGCACATGCTTTGCATCTATCAGGTTCCAAGTTTGATCCCCCCTGCATTTGCACTTAAAGGATCACACTCTTGTTTGCTCAGGAATACCTAAGAAGAAGAACAATTCTGGCAGGTTTCCCTTAGATTGTGGATAGAGTATGAATAGGCCCTGAAGGTAGAGACCTTTTTACCATAAAGTCTCTAGTGATTCTTAGAGAGGTATAATGTCACTTCCGGGTTTCATCCTAAAGTGACGTCACACCATTGCAACTATATCTGGGACAAATTTGAAATGGGACATAAGAATATAAGAAGAGCTCTGCTGGATCAGACCAATGGTCCATGTAGTCCAGCATTCTGTCTCACACAGTCTAGACAGCCAAACAACAGGCATAGAGGCCAAAGCCTTTTTCTGATGTTGCCGCCTAGCTCTGGGATTCAGAGGTTTAGGGCCTCTGAACATGAAGGCTCCCCCTCAGTCACCATAGAGAGTAGCCATTGATAGACTTATCCTCCATTAATCTATCTAATCCCTTTTTAAAGCTGTTTACTCCTGTCACCATCACTACATCCTCTGGCAGCAAATTCCACATTTCAGTCACTCTCTGTGTAAAATTGTATTTCATTTTGTCCATCCTGAACCTACTGTGCATCTGTTTCATGGGTTCCCCTAGAGTTCTAATATTTTGGGAGGGGGGGATTCTATTTGTGAACTCTCTCCACCCCATGCATAATTTTATAAACCCCTATTATATCCCCCATTAGTTGTCTCTTTTCTAAACAGAAAAGTCCCAAACTCTTCAGCCTTTCTTCATAAGGAAGGTGCTCCAATCCCCTAATCATCTTGGTTGCCATCCTCTCTACTTTTTCCAGCTCTGCAATGTCCTTTTTGAGATAGGGTGAACAGAAGTGTACACGGTATTCCAAATGAGGTTGCACTATAGATCTATACTGGGGCATTACAATATCAGCTATTTTATTTCCAATCCCTTTCCTAATAATCCCTAACATAGTTTGCCTTTTTCACTGCTGCAGCACACTGGGTTGACACTTTCATTGAGCTATCAACTACAACACCAAAATCTTTCTCCCTTGAAGTCCCTCTAAGTCTCAGCAAGTTCAGACCCTATTAGCCTATACTTGAAGTTGGGATATTTTGTCCCGATGTGTATTACCTTACACTGAACTTCATTTGCCACAGTGGTGCCCAGTGACCCAGTTTGTGGAGATCTTCTTGGAGCTCTTCACAGTCAGCCTTGGTTTTCACCATCCTGAATAATTTGGTATCATCTGCAAACTTGGCCACTATGCTACTCACCCCTAGTTTCAGATAATTTATGAATAAATTAAATAGTACTGGCCACAAAACCAATCCTTGTGAGACCCCACTGCTTTCTTCCCTCCATTGTGAGAACTGTTCATGGATTTCTACTATTTGCTTCCTTTCATTTAACCAGCTTTTAATCCATAAGAGAACCTGTTCTCTTATCCCATGACTGCTAAGTTTACTCAGGAGTCTTTGGTGAGGCACTTTGTCAAAAGCCTTTTGACAGTCTAGCTATATAATGTCTACCAGGTCACCATGGTATACATGCTTATTAACTTTTTCAAATAATTCCAAAAGGTTGTTGAGGCAGGACTTCCCCTTGTAGAAGCCATGCTGATTTTCCCTCAGCAAACTTTGTCCCTTTATGAGCCTAACAGGTTCTAAAGGTTCCCTTTAAATGGTAGGATAAAAGCGGGGACATGGTGATGTCATTGTGCTGGGAATGGCCACGCCCCCTCCTGGAATGCCTCCTAATCCCCCCACTGGGGAGAAAATCGGACATGGCAACCCTACCTCACATGGGAAAGGGGCACGGTGGGGCCTGCTTGTTAAACTCAGGACAAACCACTTGCTTTTCTTGCAATTACAAACCCTACCTTTCCTGACTATCAGTTCCTGCTAGGGATTATGGGTTTGTAGTATTCTCTGTCTAGAATTGCTAAACTCCAAGTGGGGCCTAAAGAGTTCCCAGAATTACAACACTACAGAAACCAGTTCCTCTGGAGAAAAAGGCTGCTTTGGAGGGGGCATTATACCCCACTGAAGTCTCTCTCCTTCCCATACCTCACCCTTTCCAGGCTCCACCCCCAAAATCTCTAGGAATTTCCCAACTCTGAGTTGGCAACCCTGACTGTTTCTCCTCATTCAAACAGTAAAGCAAATATACCTACTTGGTGGAAGTTGATGGTCGTGGAAAGCAGGATTTGTAATTACCAAAAAGATAGATCCCATAAGGAGTTTATCTTGCTCCCTGCTGTGAGATTATCCCCAGAATCACCAATGCCAGTTTTTGTTGGGGGGGGGGCTGGAAAATCAAGGAAGCACCCATTTGTTTGGGGGTGGGGGTTGTTCTTGTTTTTCTCTTCAAGATTTTTCAAAGGCTCAGTAGGAAAATTCACAAAAAGTGATTGTGGAGGAGGAGGGTCAAGCCCAGGAAGGTTGCCTATCATAATTTAAAACCTCCCAATGAAGTAAACATGATTTAAAATTGTATAACCTTGGCTGGATTATGTCCTAAGTGAAGTAAAACTCATTGGTACTATGGTGTTATGTATGATGTGTAAATTTAACAAAGTTTACTGCTTAATATTCATACCACGTAGCATAAAGGGTACAAAAATTGTTTCCAACTAGACTGATTTTGTGTCAGGGATGCCTCCTGGCTGAACAAGACACAAACATAATTGAATGACACAAATGCATTGTGCTCTCATATTTTCACTGTTGTTGTAATCCTGAATTTGTTTGATATTCTTCTCTAGTTAAAAAAGGTGTTCTGCCAATTAATTATCAATGACCGGGAAAAGGTATACAGACTGTATAACACTGAATATTAATGTTCTCAAGAAATGCCGGTTTACCAAAGCAAAATACCCATCAAATGCTTAGTCCACTGGACCAAAGCTCGCAGAAGAAAAATGTTGTTCTTCCAAACTCTTTGAGGAGAATAAATGGGTTTAATTTAATCTTGCCACCAGCAGGGGATTGTTTTGTTTAATAAATATATGCCAATTAAATTATTAATTGATGATTAAGCACTATGAAAAATTTCTTATACTCTCAGTGTAGGTGTCATTTTGAGATACTGAAGTGGAAGATGGCTTTTGTTTGCAAAATTGTAATGTATCCCTCATTGTTGGAAGGAAAAACCATTGTTCGCATTTTTCATTTGCCAGCACAGGGATACAACCAAATCAGAACTGGTCTCATACAGTAAGCAAGTGCACCTTTTCATCCTCAGCTATCTATTTTATAATTCAGTTTCAGTTTATTACGGGTCTATATGACCGAAGTCTTGACCAAAAGAGAATGCAAAAAGGGTAAAATAGGTACATAAAATTGACATAAAATATGACAAAGTACATAGTCACAATCAGTAAACATATAAAACCCAGGCATAGCCCAGAGAATAAAAAAGATCTAACTACACTTAGGGCGGAGCCAACTAACTAAAATCCTCTGAAAATTGAAAATCGGTGTAGGTGTTTGCAAAGTATTGCCCTCAGTATAGCTCCTCCCTCCCAGAAAGACATATTTTACCAGCTAAGACAAAGCATGTCTGAAAGATGATGTGCTAACTTTCAGAACTATAGTGTGTTTGTGGGAGGGATTTGTAACCCTTCCTTTCTATGAATTTGCAAGGATAGTTCCCCCCCCCCCCGCACACAATTCAGTCTGTTAATATTGTGTGGTACTAAGATCCTTGGAAACAGTAAAGCCCAAACGAAGCTAGGTTCCTCCTCTCCTCCTTTTTTTTTTTTTTAAATGTTGCAGTAAATCAGTTACAGAACTGACACAGCATTTGGCTGTATGACAAATGTTCCATAATAATGCAGCCCGGTAAAATGTGGAATTTCTGAGGTTACTGCTTGTAATGCTTTTGGTACAGTTGTAAATTCCCAGTCATGTCAGTGTAGGTGGAAAGTAAGTCATAAATAAAATGTGTGTAGAGATCTCTTGCCGCAGGGCCAGTTCCATTACTTCACTCAACCACTTAAAAAAAAAATCCTGATAAAGTCATTATCAGAATTATATTTACAGATTGAATATGTTATACAGTATTCTTTGGACTTCAGATGTGGATTTAACCTATATACTGCTTAAATATGCTTAAGAAAAGTGTTTCAGGAGACGTTACTAAAACAGAAATTCCTAGTACCAATGCTGGGACAGAGGAACTGAAGGGAAGCAGTGAGGGGGCAGAAAATAAGGGTGGAATAAACCATGTAGTTAAAATATATTCTGCCAAGAATTCACTAAAAGATTTAGTACCGGGGTGGTGGTGGGGAGAAGGACATTATGTGTTTACTTCATTTATACCCCACTCCCTAAAAGGGACTCAAAGTGACTTACAGCATTCCCCCCATTTCCATTATATCCTCACAACAATCCTGTGAGGTAGGTTAGGCTGAGAGTGTCACCCATCAAGTTTCCATGGCAGAATGGGGATTCAAATGTGAGAACATGAATATGGAAGACCCAGAATGGCTTCAGTTGTTAGTGTTACATGGTAGTATTGAAAAATGTATATATGAGAGACAACATATTTCTGTTAATGTCCAAAGTGGCAATGCGTGCATCTACATGTGGGTAAATGGAAGCAGCAGATTAACACTGGCAATACACAAGAGGCTGATATGGTGAGCCTATGAATGCTTTATATGTACCAGTATATATGCATCGTAATACAGAAAAGATAGAGAACATAGAGTCTTCAGTGAGTTATATCACTGAGACCATGAACTCTCAAGAAAAGTGGTTTGGAGCTAACACATTCTAGACATGAATGGATAATTGCAAAGAGTGTTAAAAGATGTGGGGAAAGTGGGAATAATGGGATTTCTCATAGTCTGTCAAATCTGATAACAACTTTGAATATGGAACCTGGTCATGGGTGAACCATTTCACATGCGTTCTTGATCATTGGTATATTGAATTGGGGAATGCCAAGGCCCATTTCCCCCCTCCTTCCATACTTTTATTATTTCTTTTGTTTATAGTCCACCTTTCTTGCAGGGACTCAACATAGACTACAAATACAATAAGCACTTGTCAAGTACATCATTTATTTATTCAATTTAGACCCTGCTCTCCCTGCCAAAGTAGGCTCAGAGTGGCTTACATAAAAGTCAGGACATATAAAATAACAATTATAAAACAGTCATTAAATCCAAATAATCATAGAACGCTAGTAACAACAAACTTCTGATAATAGTATTACATAGAGATGGCAGAACTATCATGTTAGAATATTCAAATAGGGTCCAGTCTGGGTTGATGAGCCGCTCATCTCGATCTATTTATGCGGTGAGCACAAGCTGCTGGTGGCAGCAGTTACATGAACGATGATGCAATTGAACACAGAATAAAGTACACATGTTCAGAAACATCTGGATTCGACTACTGAAGCAAGAAATCACATGGCCACACAAATCTAGCCAATTGTCAAATGGATTTTCTGTGCAACCCATCATTCTGGCAGGAGAAAATAAACAGCAAAGGAGAAGTCCTCGTGAAGGTCTTTCATATCCCTACTTTAAAATCCCACATCTTGTCCTTTGTTACAAAGACAGCAAAGCACAGACTGTAGTTTTACCTGGATATTACAAGGAGAGTAGTTTTGCTTTTATTCATTTCTTCTAGAACTACTATATTTGATGGGAAACCCTGAAATAAAGTTCACAAGAAACTGCTCAACCCAGTTGCTGGTGCTGCAGACATTTTAGCCTGAGATCCACCAGGACCCAAAGCCAACCAAGACCAAAAGTGACATATATCAGTAGGGTTTCCAGGTCATCTGCTATACTGGGAAACCTCCTGATGGCAAGCTCCCAGCCCACCACCACCATGTGATAGGCTGACGAAGGAAAAATGTTGGGGAAAAACCACCATCACTTGATGGCATGACATCATTTCTGGACTAAAACCAGAAATGGTGTCATGCGGCTCTAGGATTCAGGAGAAACTTTATAGTTACTTCCAGGTTCACCCTGGAAATGACATAATTACATTGAGCAATGGTGCCCCCTATGTCTCCACTTGCTCCAGTTCCCCAATGGGTGCCAGACACTGCCTGGCAACCCTATCATATCTGACTTTAGAAATTAGCAGGCAACCCTTTGGGCTCAAGAGGCATCAAGACAGAGAAAGGTGACTGTGGATGGATGTTGTGACTAACCACCCACAAAAGGCTGAGGCAAAGCAAGAGGTCGTAGCATGTTTCCCCCTTAAACTCTCTCAAATCCCTGTCAGTTGCTCTCACTTTCTGTCAACCCCTTTTTACTTTTCTCTTTCCAAAAATATATCACATTTTCTATTTTTTGTTTCATAATTTTTTTCAAAATCCCTCTTTTACCCAGCCCTTTTTCTTTCTCTTTTAAAACTACATTCTCTTTCTTTTCCTGTCTTCTTTCTTTAAAATATCTACCGCTTTTTTAATATATGTGTGTGTGTGTTTTATGCTGCTCTCAATTTTTAAAGGATCCTATGAACATCTACACACACTTCAAAAAAAAACCACCCACAGACCCTGAGGACAAAGTGGTTCCTGATGACCTGTGCACATAAAGGGAAAATGTCTTCACTTGCTGGCATAGCATTTGTCCACATCACTTGGCTCTCGTGCCCTGATGTAGCTTTTTGGGTGGTCACCAGTGGAAACACTGGTAGGATCCAACCTATAATCTCTAAGAGGAAGAGGGAAATATATATTTTATTCCAAGCCTTTGTACTGACTTATAGCTCTGCTAACAGCCCGCTGTCATTGTGGGTCTCTGGCAAATATAGATTACACCAAAAAGTTTCATATTTCCCAGCTGGTGTTCAGCTTTCCCCTGAGAATTAAACACATCTAGACATGGGTTCTATGGCACCCACTCTCCTTCCATACTTCGAACACTTATTTGACCACACAAGATAAGCTGAGGATCTCTCTGAGTCTTCAAATGTACTCAGGACTTGATTAAATAGAGTCTGAGCCCTCTGGAACACATTCCAACTGTTTCCCCAGCTTGAACATTCTGGTTCCTTTGCCTCACCTCGTCTCTGGATCAAGAATGATACCAAATAAACCTGCTGGCTACTTTCAGTGCCTTACACTTGGACGAATGTCCTATAGGAGTGTAAAGTGCCATCAAATTACAGCTGACTTATGGTGACCCATAAGGGGTTTTCAAGGCAAGTGAGAGACAGAGGTGGTCTGCCTTCGTCTGAAGAGCCTTCCATGGTGGTCTCCCTTCCAACTACTAACTCTGCTTAGCTTCCAAGATCTGACAGGATTGGGTAGGGCTGCCAGCCTCCAGGTGGGGCTGGGGATCTCCCACTTTTACAGCTGATCTCCAGCTGACAGAGATCAGCTGCCCTGGAGAAAATGGCTGCTTTGAAGTGTGGACTCTATGGCATTGTACCCTGCTGAGGCCCCTCCCCTCCCCAACCCCCGCCCTCTCCTGGCTCCACCACCTAAGTCTCCAGGTATTTTCCAACCCAGACCTGGCAACCCTAGGACTGGGCTATACCATGCTGCCTTTTCTCCCAACCATGTCCTGCATATTTGCCCCCAAAGCACATTATACATTTTATACATCTCTTGGTACATGGATCCATAGAGAAAGTGGTAATGCCAGATTCATTCTCTTTTTGTAATACGGTAAATGCTCTGTTATGCAAGCATTCATTTACTATGGCTGGGTGGAATAACTATGTCACATTACTGAAAAACTCATATAAATTTAGTCTATCACTCAGAAAAGCAAATAAGGCCAGGTCTCTAGCAATACTTAAACATAATGAGCAGTGACTGGCAAACATTTTATTCACAAAATGTTGGTCTTTTGCAAATGGAACACCCAGTATACTGCATTGTAACATCTTGAACTAAGCAAACAATCAAAAGGGGGGGAAATGTTGGATTTGTACTCTGGATTTTTAAAAAAAATGACTTGAACATATTTCAAGGTTTTCAGTGCTTGCAGTATTATATTTGGGAGTATTTGCAACAGCCAAAAATGTGTACTAAATTGCAAGGATCACAGGTAGGGGTGCCAGCCTCCAGGTGGAGCCTGGAGATATTCCAAATTACAAGTGATCACTAGACTACAGGGATCAGTTTTACTGGAGTAGACTCTAAAGCATTGTACCTTGGTGAGGCTCCTCCTTTCCCCAAACCCCACCCTCACCCCCAGGTTCCACTCCCAAATCTCCAAAAATTTCCAAATCCAGATTTGGCAGCCTTATTCACATGGTTCCTAAGACAGGAGTACTTCCTGCTCTGAGCATATAAAACAGATGTCCCCAAAGACTTTCTACAGAGCCATTTCTTACCAGCATCCCTCACCCCGGGCACTGTCACTGAGTCAGGGGCACTACAATGTGTATGACTATGAGTCAGGTTGGGTACCTGTGTCCCAGTTCATGTCTTCCGTAGCCTGAGTTATGGAAGGAAACAGTTTTGAGGAACACCATAAGTCAGTGGTTTCCAATGTGGTGTCCGTGAATGCCACGGAGCCCAACAACGCCTTTCCTGGTGCCCACCAGGGATTTCTAGAAAGTGAGTTGAGCTTGGTGGGGGTCTTGCCTAGCAGGGTTTCTGATTGGCCTTTGGAGATTTGATTGGCTGGGCAGATTTTTAAAAACATTGCTATGATAGCAGCTACTACCACAGTGCAAGGATCTTCACTGTGTGACTGAAGGTAAGCTGTGGCAGCCATTTTGTTGGCTGGCTCTGCCTCCTGCAGCAGCATTTTTCAGTTGTGCTCACCACACTGTGGCATAATGCCCATAGGCTGAAAAAGGCCGGGGACCGCTGCCATAAGTGAAATAAAACCTTGGGTAGAAACCATTTTTAGTTCAGTTTTAGTGAGAGTGGCACAGTATTAATTTGTTTTATAGCACAGTCTCTTGAGGTATCATCTTATAAAGGTTGCAGCAGCAAATATTACAGGGTGTCAGAATAGAACTGGCAGTAAAACAGTGAAGCTAAAAAATGGATTGGTAAAATTTCAAAAGAAAGCTGGTGTTTAAACGGAATGCAAGTGACACTGATAAGAATGAAAGACTTCAGCACTATTTCTTGATGTGGCAGGTAAAAAAGTGAGAGAGATTTTTCAGACTCATGACAACCTCTGTAAGTAAAAAGTAGTTTTGATTAATGAATTTGAAGCAGACTGCGGACCAGGAAGAAATGCTGCATGTGAAAAGAACTAATTCTTCACTAGAACTCAAGAGTGAAGGAGAAAAGATAGACCCACGTCTGAGTGATTTAAAACACTTCACATTATGAATCGGTGAGCTTTGGAATTCATATATTGCATGGTACATGGCATAAAATAAGGCAATAGAGAAGGAGATGAAGCACACGCTGGATAAGTTGCCAACTCCCACTTGGGAAATACCTGGCTGGACGGCTCAGACGGAGCCGATTTAAATTGAATCCTACGAAGATTGAGGTCCTGTGCCTGAACCAGGGTGGTCCGAGGGTAGGGATCCTACTTCCGACCTTCAATGGGGTGGCCTTGGTGCCAGCGCCGGAGGTTAGGAGTTTGGGAGTGCTCCTGGATGCCTCACTAACAATGGAGGCTCAGGTAGCAGCCACTGCCAAATCAGCCTTTTATCATCTTTGGCTAATTAGGCAGCTGGCTCCCTTCCTCAAACGCAACTTGACAACAGTGATCCATGCGATGGTCACCTCAGCATTGGACTACTGTAACGCTCTCTACATGGGACAGCCCTTGACCCAAATCCGGAAGCTACAGCTTAGGGTTGCCAAGTCCCTGCTGTATGTACAGTGGGGGACTCCAGCTTCATTCTGGGAGCGCGCGTGCGCCACAACCATGTCACCTGGAAGTGACGCAACCACGTCGGGCATGCCGGGGGCACAATCATCTGAGGGAAAACCATAGAGTTTTCCCTCAGATGACCACGGCCCCGCCCCCAACACGCCCAACGTGACTGTGTCATTTCCGGGTGACGTGCTGATGCCGGGCACATCACGTGCTTTGGGGGTGGGGTTCCCCCGGGGCCCAATCCACCGGCGACGGGTAATGGGCCTCTTGGGCGGGGATTTCCCTGCCCCCCGGGGGGACTTGGCAAGCCTACTACAGCTAGAGCAAAATGCTGCAGCCAGGCTCTTGATGGGCCTCCCAGTACAGGAGCACATCCAGCCTGCGCAGAAAGCATTGCACTGGCTGCTGATTTGTTGTTGTTCAGTCGCACAGTCGAGTCCGACTCTTCGCGACCCCATGGATCATCTCCCGCCAGGCCCTCCTGTCTTCCGCCATCCTCTGAAGTTGGCTCAATTTCATGTTCGTTGCATCGATGACACTGTCTAACCATCTCATCCTTTGCCGTCCCCGTCTTCTTTGACCTTCAATCTTTCCCAGCATCAGGGTCTTCTCCAGTGAGTGCTCCCTTCTCATTTGGTGGCCAAAGTATTTGAGCTTCAGTTTCATTATCTGGCCTTCCAGGGAACAGTCAGGGTTGATTTCTTTGAGGATTGACTGATTTGATCTCCTTGCAGTCCAAGGGACTCTCAAGAGTCTTCTCCAGCACCATAGTTCAAAAGAATCTATTCTTCGGCGCTCGGCCTTCCTTATAGTCCAACTCTCGCAGCCATACATGACTACTGGAATACCATTGCTTTGACCATGCGGACTTTTGTTGGCAGGGTGATGTCTCTACTTTTTATCATGCTGTTTAGGTTCGCCATCGCTTTCCTCCCAAGGAGCAGGCGTCTTTTAATTTCATGGCTGCTGTCACAGTCTGCGGTGAGCTGGGATCCCAGGAGCATGAAGTCTGTCACTACTTCCACGACTTCCCCTTCTATTTGCCAAGGAGTGATGGGGCCGAATGCCATGATCTTAGTTTTTTTGATGTTGAGCTTCAAGCCCACTTTTGCGCTCTCCTCTTTTACTCTGAGCAAGAGGCTCTTTAGGTCCTCTTCACTTTCAGCCATTAGAGTGGTATCATCTGCATATCTGAGGTTGTTGATCTTTTCCCCAGCAATCTTAATTCCCGCTTGTGATCCCCCTGGAGAAGGAAATGGCAACCCACTCCAGTACTTTTGCCAAGAAAACCCCATGGAAAGTACCAAAAGGCTGCTGATAGCATACCGAATTCGCTTCAGGGTGCTGGTACTCACCTTTAAAGGCCTTTATGGTCAGGGGCCTACATACCTGAGGGACTGCCTTTCCAAACATGTTCCCCAGAGAGCACTGCATTCAGGGTCACAAAGTCGATTGGCCCTCCCAGGTCCTAAAGAAGCCAGGCTGGCCATAACCAGGGCCAGGGCTTTTGCAGTGGCGGCCCTGTACTGGTGGAATGTGCTCCCAGAAGAGATCAGGGCCCTGTGGGACCTTTTACAGTTCCACAGGTCCTGCAAGATGGAGCTCTTCCACCAGGCCTTCAGCTAAGGAGCCACATCAAATAACATCACATAACTGAGAAGTGTCAGTGCCCTGGTTTTTGGCTTACTTCCAACAGCCTGTGCTGTTGCATAAATACAGAGACCAAGATGAGCTGACCACCAATATAGATAATTTGATTACAACACTAGGATTGTTTCCATATTGTTAGTAGTACTTGATTTCTTACTAGCACTTATGATAATGGAGAGTTTTATTATTGTTACTGTTTTAAGACTGGATATAATTAATTCACGTGTTTTAATTTTTGTAAGCCGCCCTGAGCCTGCTTCAGCGGGGAAGGTGGGGTATGAATTGAGTAAAGAAATAAATAAAATAAATTATGGGGGGGTGCAGCCTAGGAAGGGTGGGACTTGGGGAGGGGAGGGACGTCCATGGAGCATAATGCCATAAAGCAGCCATTTTCTCCAGGGGACCTGATCTCTGCTGTCTGGAGATCAGTTGTAATCCCAGGAGACCTCCAGCCCCCACCTGGAGGTTGGCAACCCTATCTATGAGGACAGTAGACATGTCAAGAAAATGTGTGAGAAACATGTGGGGACAAGAGAAAAAATATGGATGGCCTATCATGTAACAATACTTTTGAAATGCTGAAAGGAAGATGGCTGTTTTCAGGTAAAATAAAATCCTAGTGTCTGGAAACGCCATAAACAAAAAGAAGAGAATATGGTCTGTTAAAGACACAAATAACATGAATTCTTGTATTTATTCATGATGGTGAGAGATCCAGCATCACATTGCCTTAGTATTTTTAGAGAGAAATAACAGCTGCATCAGGTGTGAATTCCAATCTGTGCCCAGGTATGGGAGAGCAAGTTCAACCCTTACTCCAGCATGGCAGAGGACCAAACTACATGACATGCCTAACACATACCAGGCCATAGATATGTGACAGGACTCACAATCAGATGTACATCAGGGGAATTCAGCTTACAAAACATGCATTTACTCAGTGCTGTGAAGGAATGCTAAAAGGGGGTAGGAAGAGCTTCTAGTTTTCCTTCCACCCTGCATTCACCAACAAAATGGGGGAGGGGAGGTTGCCCCTTTTCTCTGGCTCCATGTGCCCTAGGAAGGACACATGGAGCTAAAGAAAAGGGGTGAAAAGACGCCTCTGCCCTTTTCAGTGATAAAGGTTGGGAGGAACAAAACTGAAAGCTGCTTCCCCCACCCCACAGTACTACTTCTCAACGCCAAGCACTTTTAAAGGTGAGTTCTCCCAATGTACATCTGATTGCAAGTATGGTTGCACATCCATGACCTGGCATGTGTTAGGCACATCATGTAGTTACCCTCACAGTTTCACTAGCAACATTGGCTAAACATTAGGAAGAACTTCCTGACAGAGCGGTTACTCAGTGGAACAGGCTTCCTTGGGGGGGGGGGCTCTCCTTCTTTGGAGGTTTTTAAACAGAGGCTAGATGGCCATCTGACAGCAATGCTGATTCTGTGAACTTAGGCAAATCATGAGAGGGAGGGCAGGAAGGGTTGCATCAATGCTTAGTTCTTGTGGCCCTTTCTTACATGCCCAGGGAAATGCTGATCACCACTTTGGGGTCAGGAAGCAATTTTTCTCCAGGCCAGTTTGGCCGGGGATCCTGGAGGGTTTTTTGGGGGGGTGGCTATCTTCTGGGCATGGAACAGCAGTCACTGGGAGTGTGGGAAGGAGAGGTATTTGTGAATTTCCTGAATTGTACAGGGGGTTGGACTTGATGACCCTGGAGGTACCTTCCAACTCTATGATTCCATGATTCGATCTACCTCCCTGGGTGACTATTAACACTGGGGGGGGGATAAGTAACCTCTATTTGCCCTTCAAGAACTAATGTTTTCCTATGGAAACACATTTTGCCTCTATTAAAATGGCTGTGTTGGCTGCCATTTTGTTTCAGGGTTCAAATCAAGATGCAGATTACAACTTTAGGGCCCTTTGTCATGATCTGGGCTGTGCCACCAGAGGCCTACTAGGTCCAGGGAGTCTGGCTAGCAGTAAGGGAGGCTGGGCCTACAAACCCCAGAAGGCCTTGGGAAGTTTTGTTGCCGATTGTGACCAATAGGGAAGAAGAGGGCTGGGGAATATAGGAACTGGTACAAGAGGGAAAGCTGTTCTTCTTCCCAGGGAACAGAGCCAGAAGGGACTGAGGCTGCTGTGGGGAAGAAACCCTCATCCTGAGGGAAGGGTGAGTAGTCTAAGGCCACTTGATAGTGAGGTAGGGACAGTATATATTTAGACGCATTAGGCCATTTGATTTCTTTTCTTTTCACCCACTTACTGTTATTATTCTGCACCTTGCTTGTTTGACCTCCTATAAAATAAACTATTTTCATTGTTCACTCTGCCTGGTCCTCACGCCTATTATTCAGCCAAAAGGGAGGTCTAAAGGCCTGGGAGGATGCTCTGGGCCTTCTCAGAGGAGTCTGGAACCAAAGTGTTGGCAGCATGGAGCCTGGAACCAGAGTGGTGACACCCCACCTAAGCCGTGACATGGTGGCTGTAGCGGTGGGATGGACTAATTTTGGACCCTGGTGAGGCAGAGTGCCATTTGGCCTTGGCATTTTTTTAATTTTATTTTTTTGCTTTTGGGCTTAAGGAAGCCCCATTGCTTGAAGGAGCTTGCAATACCAAGTAAGGGTCTGGTAAGGTATGGTGAAAAGGTTTTGTTTATGTTCTAGTTGTCGGGTCAACTGGATAGGGGCTGCAGGTCTCATGTTGGTGGAGGACACATCAGAAAGAACAATGGCATCCCTGAGTGTAGAGACCTTACATCTCCAGCTGCAACTTAAGCAGGCAGAGCTGGAGTTAGAGAAAGCAAGGAAACTGCAGCTAGGATGAAGATGGAAAGAGAAAAGCTGCAGAAAGAGGAGAGAGAGGTTGCAGCTAGGATGGAGATGGAAAGAGAAAGGCTGCAGATGGAGGAGAAAGACTGCAGCTAGGATGGAGCTAGAAAGGGAGAGAATGAGGATGGCGCACAAGCATGAGGATGGCGCACTTCCTCCAGATGCTGACGTACAAGGGGATAGAAGGAAATATCCTCCGTATAAGGAAGGCTGGAGTGGATCATGGAAGGTAGCTGTGCACGATTATACCCCGGTAGCCACGTTTGTGGGGGAAGATTTAGCAGAGCAGATGACTGTGGAACCCAGTGTCCATGAACCTGAGATTGCAGAAAAGGAGGCCAATCTGGAGGCAGATGTCTACCAGCAGTTCTTAAATGACTTTAAAGATGTTCCTGAGGAACCTAGCCGGCAAACTGATGTCTACCAGCAGTTCTTAAATGACTTTAAAGATGTTTTTCAGTAGCCTAGCCAGAAAACCGATGTCTACATAGGGGTATTAACCCGTCATCGGTCTGAGAAGCAGCAGCAAGGTGAGCACACCCCGGCAACTTCTCCAGACCCTGTTGCAGAGCCGATGGTGGTAGAGTCTCCTCCAGTGACTCCAACTGCATTCCAGAAGGACCAAGAGGAAGATGCCAGCATGGAAGAAGTCCGTATCAACTCTGATTCCATGATCCCATCTGGTTTGGGTGACTTTCCACACAACTATGCTGGTCAAACCAGTGAACAACAGTACCACCAACCACCCCTAGAACCTAACACTACTGGGAAAACTGAAGAGATGGCATTTACAAAGCCCACAGCTTTGGAGCAGAAAAGCCAAGAGTTGTGAAGCAGCCTGCAGAGGAAGTGGAGAAAAGTAAGCCAACTTTGGTAAATGGCCATCAGAGTGGAGGAAATGAGAGCCAGTTGTTCCTCAAGACTGAGTTTGCAGTGCCAGTACAACATTCCATTAGTGTTAGTCACAAAAGTCAACCTGACACCAGCAGGAGAAGAGAATTTGATGAAGACTCTCTGGAGAGCTTTAGTAGCATGTCAGATCCAGTGGTTCCTACTAATGTGACAAAAACATTCCAACGGGAAACAAGCAGTGATCTTTCGGTGTTTGAAGCTTTGAGAGACACCATTTATTCTAAAGTAGCTACATTGATATCTCAAAAGGAAGCTTGCTCTCATGTTCTAATTGAGCTTTTTCATGAACTTCAGAGGCTAAATTTAGACTATTTGAGACAAAGAGTACTGTATATGTTACAGGATATAGTAGCCAGGCATCCATCTGAAGCCAACACAAAAGCAGAATGTCCAAAACCTCTGAACTCTACGGCATGGTTAAGATCCAATTTAGAACTTACTTCCTTACTCTTGCTACTACTGATGATGAGACATTAGAGAAGAGTTTTGACCCAGGAGGACCTGCAGTGCATTAACCTGATGTTGTATTCTCTTTAATGTTGATCAGAATACTGTTTTACTGTTTTATTATTGTTTTTACATGTTAATGTTGAGTGAGTTGAAAGGGCAAACCACAGCCCAAATCCAGTGTGCAGACCGCATCAATGGGGATCTGGAGCTGGACCCCATGATTTGGTCTGGTGGGGGGTGTCATGATCTGGGCTGTGCCACTGAGACCTACTAGGTCCAGGGAGTCTGGCTAGCAGTAAGGGAGGCTGGGCCTACAAACTCCAGAAGGCCTTGGGATGTTTTGACGCTGATTTTGACCATTAGGGAAGAAGAGGGCTGGGGAATATAGGAACTGGTACAAGAGGGAAAGCTGTTCTTCTTCCCAGGGAACAGAGCCAGAAGGGACTGAGGCTGCTGTGGGGAAGAAACCCTCATCCTGAGGGAAGGGTGAGTAGTCTTGATAGTGAGGTAGGGACAGTATATATTTAGATGCATTAGGCCATTTGATTTCTTTTCTTTTCACCCACTTACTGTTATTATTCTGCACCTTGTTTGTTTGACCTCCTATAAAATAAACTATTTTCATTGTTTTTTAATTTATTTATTTATTTACATGTGACTTCTATACCGCTCATGACCCCTACTGGGTCTCAGAGCGGTTTACAGGTGGCCTACATTTTGTAGTCAGATCCTACCTAGGGCGACAATTGTGCAGGGAGGGGTTGCCTAACAGCACC
>NW_015164264.1:201768-217172 GCF_001447785.1 Gekko japonicus
TCTAAGGCAGGTACCCATTTCTCTACTTGCAATTACTTTCGAGCCGCTGGGTTGGCGGGAGCTGGGACTGGGGCCGGTAGCTCACTCCGGCCGCGGTGGGGATTCGAACAGCCATTATGGCTGTTCGCTATAGATGTTACTGCAGGTGCTGTTACTCCCTGCGCCACCGCTCCCTGTTCATTCTGTCTGGTCCTCATGCCTATTATTCAGCCAAAAGGGAGGTCTAAAGACCTGGGAGGATGCTCTGGGCCTTCTCAGAAGAGCCTGGAACCAGAGTGGTGGCAGCATCAGGTGGCATCCCACCTGAGCCGTGGCACCCTTTAATGGCCCAGAATCTGAAGGACCATCTCTCCCTATATGTCCCTGTGTACCAATTACAGTCCTCTGCCATCTTCTGGTTGTTGCCTGCTCAGTATCTAACAGAACCCATCCATTTCAATAGTAGCTCCCACATTGTGGAACAGACTTCCTGAGGAAGGGGGCACAGTCCTTTGAAATTTTTAGGAGGTGCTATAAGGCTGTTTTCCTGGGTAGGATCTGAGCATCAGGCATTTCTAGGGTGGAGGCTAATGGGATTTATTGTGTTAATTATGGTTTTATTATAGAATTGTAAGCCTTGACCCCCAAGGGAAAGGTGAAGTATAAATATTTTGATTTATAAGCAAATAAATAACAGCCATTAGGTCAAGGCTTTGTTATGACTGGTGGAATAATTCTAGGGGGAGGGTTAAGCTCTTCTCATGTCACTGAGGAACTAAACTGAACTGGGCCCTTGTGTGGCTGTCATTGCCATTTTAAAATTGCTGGGAAGATAGGTTGCCAGTTCCAGGTTGTGAAATACCTGGAGATTTTGGGGGTGGAGCCTGAAAAGGGTGGGATTTGGGAAAGGGAAGGACTTCAATGGGGTATAATGCCATAGAGTTCATCTTCGAAAGCTGCCATTTTCTCCAGGTGAACTGATCTCTGTCACCTAGAGATAAGTTGTAATCCCAGGAGCTCTTCAGCCATCACATGGTGGTTGGCAACCCTAAGAAGATCTTTTATTGTCCAGTGTCTCATCTGGTTGGACCTTGTCATATGGGGGGGGGGAATTGCAGGGAATGTGGCAGAGTTAATCATTTTACTAACATTTGAAAAATCATGGAAATAAACAAGCAAAGCAATGTTCTGTGCTGTTAGAAACTGCACAAAAGTTTAATTTATTTGAACTAAACAATAAATTTCTGAAAAATGAGTGGCATATGGATTTCATAAAAGATCACAAAACAGTGTGTATTATCTTGATGCAGGACCATCAGTTAGAACAATGCAGTTCCTTATGCAGTTCTGCAGGGCCTGTAAGATGGAGCTCTTCTGCCAGGCTTTTACATAGGGGTCGCCACTACTACCACCACCACCATTGGCGTGGGTAACAATGGGGCTAGGGGGACGGCCCTCGGAAGATCTGTTATAATATTGTATGACGCTGGTACCACTGGACTGGTTATGTACCAACTACAGGACAATACTACCTCCAATGGAAGACCGATATCATCTTGTAATTTATTCGGAGACCACCTTGGTTCTACTGAGCACTTTATTTTTGTTGATATTAATGGTTTTATTGTTTTATCTTGTTTTTATGCGTGGGCATTTGTGCTCTCTTGTAAGCCGCCCTGAGCCCACTTGCGGGGAAAGCGGGGTATAAATAAAAAAACAAACAAATAAATAAATAAATAAATAAATGTCATTAAAAACATGCAAAGCATTTCACATGAACCATTTCAACATGCAAATACTAAAGTTACAACATTCTGGTCAAAAAATAGGTTATAGTGCAATGGGGAGGTGTAAAAGTGGATAGGGAGTCAACTAGGCCCTATGCTGGCGTATCTGTAAGATGTTCCAATGGAGAACCCTTGCAGTACTGAGCCCCAGCTGGTCACCGGCATGCCAATTCCACAGAGCAACACCAGCAGAAGTCACTTCACCGGCAGGAAAAAAGGCAGACCCCTGAAAATGGCAGGAATTTGCTCCCTTGGTCACCCCAGCCCAGTAACACCCCCCAATCCAGTGGGAAGTGACCTCATCAAAAACCAAGGTGCACCCATTGTTAACAGACAGACCTCTCCTCTCGCTAAGGGGCTGTTTATACCTAGAAAACCATAAACACCATATATATATATTCTCAATACCTGGCCCAACATGACGCAAAATGGATGCCAGCCAGAGACTTAGAAGTGTGTGTAAGAATGGCTGCTAGCTAATGACCTCCTCTCCACCCTAAAGAGATGCATAATTTAGGACAATGGGTCTCCCAAGCACCTATTAACTAATTTCATCAACACCTAGCCTCACTTCTCTGCACCCATTTCCCTAATTAAGCAACGCTCAACACTCTTCACCAGATATGGTAGCTTTTCCCATCTGGTACTTACAGGATCATCAAGCATCATTTATACCTATAATCCACCTCAGGAAACCCATCAGACTTCTCCCAAATCATTGTCCACCTCCGAAAAACCCATTAAGTTATTGTTTTGGTGGTGAATATGTCAGCTTGCCCCAGGGAGCATTTTGCCCCATAAATTATGGCATCCTACTTCATAGCAGTGTGTGTTCCTGGTATCAACAGCAGCACCCCCCCACACACTTTGTGAGTTTCTTTTCTTCTCCCTGTGAAACAGCCATTTTGCTGCTGCTTCTGTGGACCTCTACAAGATTTGATAAATTATAGCCCTTCTCCCCTCAACTATTCCCACTCCTCCCTGATTTCCTCTTAGCTAGTATTTGTTTAAGTATGTTTGTATATGTGTTTTGGCCTTTTATTTCTCTTTTAATAAAACGCCTTTCTGGTTGAACATCTGCCTGGTTTATTTGAGAGTTTTCTTAAAGTGTAAAAATCCTAATATACATTGGTGGAGAATCCCAATTACCCCCTCTTACTTTATGTCCTTTCAAGCTAATTTTCCCAACTAATTAGGAGATTGCCTATTTGGATAACACCATGGGTGCCCATATGCAGAAAAAGCCACCACAGACTCAACTCCCCTGTTTGCTGTAAGGATGAATTAATGACCTCCAAAATCTCCTATGTAACAGGCTTGCTCAGGTCTTGCAAACTGAGGGCCATGGCTTTCTTTATTGAGTCAAACCATCTCATGTTGGGTCTTCCTCTGTTCCTTCTGCCTTCAACTTTTCTTAGCCTTATTGTCTATTCCAGTTACTCTTGTCTTCGCATAATGTGACCAAAGGACTATAGCCTCAATTTAATTATTTTCGCTTCTAGGGGGAGTTCAGGCTTGATTTGTTCTAAAATCCACTTCTTTTCTTTTTGGCAGTCCATGGTATCTGTAAAACTCTCCTCCAATGCCACATCTCAAATGAATAATCTTTCTTCCTGTCAGATTTCTTCATTGTCCAATTTTCCCACCCATACATAGTAATGGGGAGTACTGTGGCATGAATTATCTTGATCTCAGTCCACAGCAACACATCCTTACACGTAAGGATCTTTTCTAGCTCCTTCATGGCTGCCCTTCCCAGTCCCTTCTCAATCGCCTTCTGATTTCTTAGTTGCAGTCTCCCTTTTGGTTTATGATAGAGCTGAGGAACAGAAAATCTTTAACAATTTCAGTTTCTTCATTGTCAACTTTAAAGTTGTATAATTTCTTAGCAGCCATTACATTTGTCATCTCGATGTTCAGCTATAATCCTGCTTTGACAATTTCTGCTTTAACCCTCATCAGGAGTCATTGCAAGTCTTCACTGTTTTCTGCCAGTAATATGGTGTCATCTGCATAACTCAAAACTGTTAATGTTTCTTCCACCAATTTTCACTCCACCTTTATTAAAATCTAATCCATCTTTCCTTATGAATCAATCTGCATATAGATTGAAGAGATAGGGAGATAAAATATACCCTTGTGCGACACTTTTGCCATTTGGAAACTGTTATGTTTCTCCATATTCCTTCCTAAGAGTAGCCTCTTGTCTGGAGTACATGTTGTGCATCAAAACAATCAGACGTTGTGGCACACCCATTTCTTTTAAAACCAACCATAACTTTCCGTGACCCACACAGTCAAACGTTTTGCAGTAATCTATGAAACATAAGCTGATTTTCTTCTGAAATTTGCAATGTAAATTTGCAATGATTGCTAATGTCTCTGAAGGCATTAATGTGTCTGTAAAGTACAGAGTTCGGAGCCGTTGAGTAGTGATCAGCTCATGGTTTATTAAGCAAGCAAAACGAAAGGCAAACTAGCGAGGTCCGAGCCCTGCTTATATCCCTGCAGTACCTCAGACCCAACACACACCCCAACACCAGTGATAGGCTATTTACAGTGGAGGAGTCCATCATAGGTCTCCTCTAGAATCCAGGCACTCTTATTGGTCTTCCCTATGATCCGATTCCTCTATTGTTCTAGCACCCGAAAGTGTGCTAGACCGCATGGCCTCACTAGCACTGAAGTAATTATCTCAATATACAACAGTGTCTGAAGAAGTGTGCATGCACATGAAAGCTTATACCCAGAATTAGACTTTGTTGGTCTTAAAGATGCCATTGGACTTGAACTTTGTTCTAATGCCTCTTCCATTTCTGAATCCAGTTTGAACATCTGGCATTTCTTGTTCCATATATGGTAACAGTCTTTGGTGTAAGATTTTGAGCATCACCTTACTTACATGAGGCATTAAAGTGATGGTTCCGTAGTTGCGGAAGTCTTTGACATCTCCTAGTATGCCTATCACAGCAATATTCCATAAAAATGGAGCTGTGGATACAATAGGAATTTATGCATTTCAGAAAGGTCAAAGAGGTTTATGGCAATAAAGACATAAAACAATAAAACTAATACTAAACCATATTATTTGAACATGATAATCAATTGTATTGTTTTATTGGCACATGCCAATCACTTTAACAAAGAATGTTCCAAACAGAAAAGATGGAAACAGAGAAAAATAGTAACCTGACATAAGAGAAACTTACAATGTAAAAGATAGATATTGGAGAATAAGAGAAACTTTCACCAACAATTTCATTAATTTCAGTGATGTTCTTGTAAACAAGCTAGGACAACAAAAAGCAAGCATTCATTGGCTTCAGGAAATAATGCAACTGTTTTATAGAGAGCCTTGTTAATTTGAGAAAGAGGAAGGTTCTTCTTTCCTTGTTAAAAAAAGGCACACAGATAATGTTTATGGGTAGCAATTTGGTTTTAGTGAATAACCAACCATTTATTACCAAGTTCAGGCCTTATTGCTTTTTCCAGCTTGTGGGAACCTATTTCCGTCATGCACAACACTTTTTAATTTATCACCTCCTGAGAACACTTAAGCAACTGTGATTCAATTAAACCCATGTTCAATGGCTGTGCCTGTGTTTCTCACTTGGTTGATAAAGGGGGGGGGGAGATACTATATGTGAGAGTTATTGATTGACTCCTGTGTATTTATGACTTTAGCCAAAGTCTTTAATGATTACTTTAAACAGTTGTGTATATGGTGTGGTGATCTGATAAAATTCCAGCTGCAATCTGTATTGATTCAGGGCTTAGCAATGCCCTTGCTTTAATTTGTCAGCTGAAGGATTTAGAAATGCAGCAAAGTTAGACTCTTGTAGAAAATACTGTTGTTAGAGCTCAACAAAATAGTTGCAAATACGTGAAATATTAGATAGCAAAATCAAAAAGGATACCAAATGCCAATGTGTACTCAACAAGTATTTAAAAATGCAGAGAATATCTGGAGAATGTTTGACATCCAGCTTTGCAAAGTGGTATTTTGAAGAGAAGTTTTGAGAACAAATACATTCCAATCTTCAACAGTTATGCAAAGAATAGCATTAAAGTATAACAATGGACAAAATAGCCTAAGAACCTATGATAAATCTAGCTGTGTTTGATGAAGGTCTATCAAGTACAGTATTTAGTTTCAAGTGGTGGACAGGAAGATATTTCAATGAACCTGTGTTGGATTCAGTGGAAAGGGCTTTCCTGCAGCAGAACAGGACTCACCTCCCTCTCCTTGCTGCAGCCCAAAGGCTCTTCAGGGACAGTGGACCCAACAAGAGCGATGAACCTGGAGGATTCAGCAAAAATCCTTCTGCTTCTATTCATGTGCTTCTACCACTGGATCTAAGCCACAGTTTTCTTTTACTCAGTTGCTAGTTCACAGTATAAGTCCAGGACCTGCTGTGCCAGACCTTAGAACTCTTAAAACAACATGTCTCTTATGTATATTTGCCATTATGATTCAGAGTAATGGGCCTTGGTTGATTTCAATGAACTCTAACCATCGATTAAGGTATTTAAATCAATGCCTTAATTGGAATAGTGGTTCATCAGGGGTCAGCA
This sequence comes from Gekko japonicus, assembly GCF_001447785.1. Classification (NCBI taxonomy): domain Eukaryota; kingdom Metazoa; phylum Chordata; class Lepidosauria; order Squamata; family Gekkonidae; genus Gekko; species Gekko japonicus. Next base: position 208,110 of record NW_015164264.1, read on the forward strand.
TCAGTATCTTTTGCAGAATGCAATTGCTGGAAATTATTTTCCTCCATGATGGCAGACGAGCAGGAGATAAGAACATAAGAAAAGCCTTGCCGAATCATCCCACTGCTCCATCTAGTCCAGCATCCCATCTCACACAGTGGACAACCAATTATTCTGGAGGACCAATAACAGGGCATACAGGTCATGGGTATTCCCCAGTGTTGCCTCCTAGCACTGGTATTCAGAGGTTTACTACTTCTGAACATGGAAGTTCTCTTTAATCACTATGGTTAGTAACCATTGATGGTCCTATCCTCCATGGATTTATCTAATTCCCTTTTAAAATTTTCTGTGCTTCTGTCCATCATCACATCCTTTGACAGTGAATTCTACAAGTTAATCACTTGTAAGGAAGAACTTCCTTTTGTTCATCCTGAATCTATTGCCCATCAACTTCATTGGGTGGCCCTGAGTTCTACTATTTTGGGAGAGGGAATAAAAGTTCTCTCTTTCTATTCTCTGCGTCATACATAATTTTATAAAACTTTGTTTAAATCATTATCCTTCTTATAAGCTCTATGACCAACTATTCCAGTGTGCAATCATCTATGATGTCTAGAAACTTCATGGGATGATGGGACCAGCAAAGATACTACCCTATGTAACACTGAAAGCTTTTAATACAAATTCATACCTCTTATAAAAGACTTGAACAGTGAAAGACAAATGGTTATTTTCTTTGTTTAGCTTATTTAGCACTTTTTCAAATTCTTTGGTTATAAAATATTTCATATTGGCATCTCCATATTCCATAAAATAGTGTTTTTATTTATATTTTATATCTTTTTGTCATTAGTGGTAGGGTTTTAAAATTTTTGTTTTATTTATTTATTTAGTTTTAGCACACAGTCCCATATTATGCTTTGGATTCTCTGGATAAGAACATAAGAACATAAGAACATAAGAGACGCCAATGTTAGATCAGGCCAAAGGCCCATCCAGTCCAACACTCTGTGTCACACAGTGGCCAGAAATACCAGTGCCATCAGGAGGTCCAGCAGTGGGGCCAGGACATTAGAAGCCCTCCCACTGTTGACCCCCCCCCCAAGCACCAAGAAGACAGAGCATCACTTGCCCCAGAGCCCCTAGCTATACCTTGTGGCTAATAGCCACTGATGGACCTCTGCTCCATATGCTTATCTAATTCCCTTTTGAAGCCGTCCATGCTTGTAGCACCCACCACTTCCTGTGGCAGTGAATTCCATGTGTTAATCACTCTTTGGGTGAAGAAGTACTTCCTTTTATCCGTTCTAACCCGACCGCTCTGCAGTTTCATGGAGTGCCCACGAGTTCTTGTATTGTGAGAAAGGGAGAAAAGTACCTCTTTCTTTACCTGCTCTTTCCCATGCATAATCTTATAAACCTCGATCATGTCACCCCTCAGTCGTCTTTTCTCCAAGCTAAAGAGCCCTAAGCGCGGTCGGGTTAGAACGGATGTGTTTTATGTTTTTAATTTTGTATATAATTAAGGAAATGTGTGTATGTGTCTATCAGTACTAAAATATGCTATTATCTTTCTCATCTCTTCCTATGTTTTTAGTTGATTAGATGCACATAATTGGCCTTGCTGCCAAATGCTTTCATAGCTTTAGCAAACTACCTCTGGGAATGGAATTCCTTTATGTTCTATTTCTTTTTTCCCTTTCTCTAGCTGAATAGTTGGGTATGATAAATTGAACAGGATATAGGAACAGGTACTTACAATAAACTAGTGACAAATTAAGCATGAACCCTAAGCATACCATTGGGCACTGGGATTGTACATTGTGAGCAGGCAATTGTCTCTCTGTGACCATATATTTTTATGAATTTTTCAACCATGTTACATGCCAGCTGGTTGAGGCTTGTAAAAAAATAATTCTGGTTATACTCTATTCCTATAATGTGCATCAGCCAATAGGGAACGAACTACATTTGTCCAGCAAGTTCATGGCACTCATGGGGAATGGGGGTTGCTAGTTAATCAAATGGACAGGATCCTCAAGTTTATTGCTCTGCCCTAGCCCCTATCCAGAGGAATCCACAGCAAACAACACCACCCCACCCTGGAAACACCATGGTAGCAGCCCCCCCCCCCGTCAGATACTCAGCAGTGGATAGAGGCAACAAGCTGGACACGTGTGCTTGAAGATGCAGAAGCATGGTGGTTGAGGAGGAGCTTGCCCTCTGGGCACACCAGTTAACTGAGCTTTCTGGTTAATCAAGTGCTAGATAACAAAGCTTTTATTGTATTTATGTTACAGAGTTACAGCACAAATGGTGGGATACCATTTGTCAGTATGTCATTTGTCATTATGTCAGTACCTAACCTTTTAGCCAATCTCAGCTCTCCCAAGCACTATAAATGCCCCTGCCAGGATACCCATATCACAGATGATCAGGTACAAAGTATGGGGCTAGTTGTCTCTGACTTCATGTCAGGCACTCTTAAAACATACATTGGTAACTTTCTTGATGGGAGTAACAGAGAAACTGCATGCTACAAAAGATGTACTTTGCACAAGCACAGAGAAAGAAGAACATACATTGGCACAGCATTTGGTTAATACTTGATTCAGCTCAAGACACAACACCCACCCGGATCTTCCCCCATTCCTCACACTCAAGGTGCAAGAACAAGAACTTCCAACTGTTGCAGAGGTCCCTCTTCTTCCCACTGTGCAGTACCCAAACAGCCACTTATCTGCCAGGAATTGCCAGAACTGCATCCCATACAAGCAGGGCTGCCATACAAGCAGCGCAACCTCCCACCTGAAAGTCTGTGCTCCTGCTGCTGCTCCATGGAACGGTGGGAGCAAAATGTGAGATGCTAATCTGTGTTGGCAATGCGGTGATGTCAGTTCTGATTTCAGATACTGAAGTGACATCACTTAACACTCTAGGAATTTCCCAAATCTCTACGGGAAACTCCTAGCACATTGTGTGATGCCACATTGTCACTTCTTTTTCTGAAACAAGAAATGACGTCGCAGCATAGCAAGGCCAGTTTTGAAGTCTCTGGCTTCAGTTTGCTCCTGGGGATTGCTAGCTAGCTGGGGGTTGGTGACACAAGAGGCACAAACTATTTCTAGTGCACAAAGAGGGCATCTTGAAATTGGAAACCAATACATCAGTGATAACTCATGTTCAAGGGGGAAAGAATGGGAGTCCACCCTCACCACTGGGTGGCTAACAGTCTCTTTAACTGTTTCCACTACTTACTGGACACTCTTGATGCCCACTGCCTAGTAGGATCACAGCCCTATGCAGACAATGCAGAATGAAGTTCCATGAAACTCCCTGCATGGGATGGGTAAGTATTAGCCCAATGTGCAATCCAGCCAGGGAGCTCTACAGTTATAGAAGCCCCAAGGGAAAGCTGGAGGCCTTGGATTGGTGAAAGCATTTGGCATACCCTCACTACAATTGCACAGTACCTCTCAATCTGGACATTGTGTTTCCATGTTCCTTCTTTCAGGCATCTGTCCAATAGGCATGATGGGCCTCAGACCTGAACCCTTACACAGCAGAGATAATTACCTTCATATATGGATTGCCTCTATCACTTGAGCTCTGTGGGCCTCTAGGTAGGGTTGCCAGGGCCCTCCTGGCAACCAGCTGGGGATGAGGGGGGGGCTTACCAGGAGGAAGAGATGCTGTTGTCAGCATCACACAGGAAGTGATGTCATCATGGTGCAATATCGCGGCAATGCTTTGGTGTTTGGGCAAAAACTCTATAGTAAAAATGGCTTCTACCATAGTGTTTTTCCCCAAATACCAGAGCATCGCCCCACATGTCGCTGGTGTGACAACATCATTTCCTAAGTAATGCCAACAGCATGGCCTGGACCCTCTTCTTTCTACTGGTAAGTCCCCGTGCAGCCAGCTGATCGAGGGCTTGGAGGGCAGGGCCTGACTGTGGGGGACCCCCACCTCCACAAGGGGGTTTCTGGAAACCCTACCTCTAGGAGAGGGGGGCTGGTGTGGTCACATTTCCTTTTTGGACTGTCTGTCTGTCAAAGGGGAGCAGGATTGGATTCAAACCCAATTCTGTGGAGCTCATAAGAACATAAGAGAAGCCAATGTTGAATCAGGTCAATGGCCCATCAAGTCCAACACTCTGTCATACAGTGGCCAAAAATACCAGGTGCCATCAAGAGGTTCATCAGTGGGGCCAGGACACTAGAAGCCCTCCCTCTGTTGCCCCCCCCCCAAGCACCAAGAATAGAGTGCATCACCTGTCCCAGCCTGTGAGTTCCTATCTATACCTTGTGGCTAATAGCCACTGATGGACTTCTGCTCCATATGTTTATCCAGTTCCCTCTTGAAGCTGTCCATGCTTGTAGCCGCCGCCACCTCCTGTGGCAGTGAATTTCATGTGTTAATAACTCTTTGGGTGAAGAAATCCTTTTATCTGTTCTAACCCGACTGCTCAGCAATTTCATGGAGTGCTCACAAGTTCTTGTATTGTGAGAAAGGGAGAAAAGTACTTCTTTCTCAACCTGCTCTATCCCAGTTCCCTGGATGGTGTTTATCCCAGGGCTCCTACTAACTGAGCCACAGGCCTATCTTCAGTGTGCATGGGGGGTTGTGTTTCCTCTGTCTGCTCCCTTGTTGTATTCCCCACACAGGGGGTAGCAGCATGATATCAGGGAGGTCTGCTGGTATCACAGCACATTGGTTGGATGCTTCTACCTGTAGTTGTTGTAGGGGCATCACCAGCCTGCTCCTCCATGTGGATGGAATAGCAATGGATTCTAGGAGAGTTGCTATGGATTCTGTACTTCGTAGTTTGGTTTTCTCAGAAATATTTCCCCTCTGCTAAGCAATTGCACTCATTTCACATGCTAGGAAGGTCATGCTCAAGATCCTACAAGTTAGGCTTCAGCAGTACGTGAACTGCCAGAAGTACATTCTGGGTTTCAATGAGGTAGAGGAACTAGAGATCAAATTGCCAACATTTGCTGGATTATGGAGAAAGCAAGGGAGTACCAGAAAAATATCTACTTCTGCTTCATTTTCTACAATAAAGCCTTTGATTGTGTGGATCACAACAAACTATGGCAAGTCCTTAAAGAGATGGGAGTACCAGACCACTTCACATGTCTCCTGAGAAACCTGTATAAGGGTCAAGAAGTGACAGAACCAGATATGGAACAACTGATTGGTTTAGCATAGGAAAAGGAGTCTGACAAGGATGTATATTGTCACCCTGCTGGATGAATCAGAAGCTGGAATTAAGATTGCCAGGAAAAACATCAACAACCTCAGATATGCAGACGATACCACTCTAATGGCAGAAAGTAAAGAGGACCTAAAGAGTCTATTGCTAAGAATGAAAGAGGAGCGCAAATGTTGGCTTGAAATGCAACATCAAAAAAACTAAGATCATGGCATCCGGCCCCATCACTCCTTGGCAAATAGAAGGGGAAGTCATGGAAGTAGTGACAGACTTCACATTCCTGGGATCCAAGATCATTGCAGACGGTAACTGCAGCCATGAAATTAAAAGACGCCTGCTCCTTGGGGGGAAAGCAATGGCAAACCTAGACAGCATAATAAAAAGTAGAGACATCACCCTGCCAACAAAAGTCTGTACGGTCAAAGCGATGGTATTCCCAGTAGTAACTTATGGCTGTGAGAGTTGGGCGATAAGGAAGGCTGAGCGCCAAAGAATAGCTTCTTTTGAATTATGGTGCTGGAGAAGACTCTTGAGAGTCCCTTGGACTGCAAGGAGATCGAATCAGCCAATCCTAAAAGAAATCAACCCTAACTGTTCCCTGGAAGGCCAGATACTGAAGCTGAAGCTCAAATACTTTGGCCACCAAATGAGAAGGGAGCATTTACTGGAGAAGACCCTGATGTGGGGAAAGATTGAAGGTAAAAGAAGAAGGGGATGGCAAAGGATGAGATGGTTAGACAGTGTTATCGATGCAACGAACATGAAATTAACTCCGGAAGATGTTGGAAGACAGGAGGGCCTGGTTGGATGTGTTCCATAGGGTCGCAAAGAATCGGACTTGACTGTGTGACTGAACAACAACAAGCAAGCATAAGATACCAGCTAGTAGAGCAGATGCCTAGGATGTCTACTCAAAAGCAGTGCTCCCTTTAAGCTGTGGAATTTTACGATCAAAAATTCTACTTTGTGAGGTACTGGCATTAAAGTTGTGAGCAAGCAATTTGGCTACTGCATAAATTAGTTTGTTCTGGAGCCATCCTTCCTGAGCTAAGACAAAAATGTGTGAGCCAGAGGCTAAAACACTGTGAGCTAGCTCACACTAACTCAGAGGGAATACTGCTCAGAACTAAATTCTACTATATTATATGGGTCTTACTGTCACATTTGCATGTAAAGTCTTGCAGCCTCAATGGAGTCCAAAACATGAGTAATAGCTTTATTCAGAGTATAATGTATGAAGACTTGCAGGGAAAAAAACGTGAAAACAGTCAGGGGGGAAGAGCAATCTGTGCCATGTTTCTCTGCCAATTGTTTTAAATCTCTGATTCAAGCATCCTCTGCTTCCAGAAAAGAACACGATGCAGAGGAGCAGGGGAGACTGACATGGAGAACGTAAGATGCAATGCAGACTACTGATGCAAAAAATATTTGTGGGGCTCCATCACTTTCCTATGGATCTAAGCCATTCGTTTGCATGAATTGGGGGGAGGTCTAGTGTAGCTATGAGTCACATAGCCCCAAGTTTCTCAGGTTTCATTTTGAAACTCAGACTCCTTATGCCATAGAAGGCAAATGGAGCTGGTTCCTAAAGACTGACCCCGATTGGCTTTAATTAAGTAGCATGCTCATGAATCCCCTCAGGAGAAACCATCAAATTCTCTAGAAAATCAGAGAGCCAAGTTAGGTATATTCCTGAAAATGCTCCACTATCACTTTGAAATTCAATGCCTTACACCACCCATACTCAGGTGTGCTATAGACCTTCTCCCAAATATGTGAGTTTCAATCAGCCCTCAATAACATCACTAGGTAAACTAACAGTGCGATCCTAAACTGAGCTATACGATGATAATTATCACAGAGATGCAAATATGAATGTGGCTTTGTTCTCTGTATCAATAATCCATTGTACAAATTACATTTCAGTTGTGATGTCACTCCCGAAAGATTGCAGTTGTTTTCTGGGCCCCAAGGAATGAAGAGTCTGCAGCTCCCCTAACCAAGGGAGTCCTGTCTCCTTCAGCATGGAGGAAATAACCTAAGCGGAAATAATTGTGAGGTTCCCCATGTCAAGTACCTGAGATCATGATCCTCAGTTGGGACTGCCAACCTCCAGGTGGGGACTGGCATTCTCTCAGAATTACAACTGCTCTTCAGACAACAGAGGTTAAGTCCCATGGAGAAAATGGCAGATTCAGAGGTTGGACTCTGGCACCATACACCTGCTGAGCTCCCTCAAATCCCCTTCCTCCCCAGGCTTTGCCCCCCAAATCTCCAGGGATTTCACAACTCAGAGTTGGCAACCCTATCTTCAATAATCTTTTCCATATTTTTGCGTGGCATAATCAATTACAGGCATGCATCATCTTAGACTTGAAGGCTAGCTAAACTACACCTTGGACTGGTGCCGTCTCTGGGGCTGTTCAGCTTGAAAATGCTGGCTGCCCTCCTTGAATGAGCAGCAAGCTCGGTAGCTTTCCAGCAGTTGGATCTGTAAGGGAACAAAAGAGCTGGGTAGTTTTTCATTAGACACACAGGCCACCACAAGGAAGTGAGCTGCTGCTTTGCAATTTGATTTTGAGCATGCATGCACGTGCATGTGTGTATCCATGCACATCTTCATATTTGCTCTGAGTGTCTGGGTGAATATTTTTTTTTGTTAATTGCTGGTTTATATCCAACAATGCATCTGTGGAAGGTGAGTCAAATTTGCCCACATTCCTCTTGTTTCTGCAGCCTTTTGTGGCTCCCAGAAGGATCATTCCTCAAGTTGCAGGACCCACATGGAGGAATAGTTGTTTGAGTTTGAAGGCTGAAGTGAAGTGGGGGAAGATATAGACCAGTGGTGGCGAACTTATGGCACGGGTGCCAGAGGGGCACTCAGAGCCCTCTCTGTGGGCACGCATGCCATCGCCTCAGCCAGGCCTAGACCGTCATTAAAGTGTGAAATTCTCTGCCAAATAATTTTAATTTTAAGGAAATGAAAGCATTTGGGATTGCTTTCCTTACTTTGTTTGGATCATCTTAAGTTAATGTATGAGTTGTTTTTTCTAAAGTAAAACCTCAGTATTCAGGTTAAATTGCCGTGTTGGCACTTTGTGATAAATAAGTGGGTTTTGGGTCGCAGTTTGGGCACTCGGTCTCTAAAAGGTTTGCCATCACTGATATAGACTCTCTTGATGTAAGAGGAAAATATACCTCCTTCTTCCTTCTCACTGCCGTCTTGACCTGCTTGGCTATTCCTCTGCTTTGGTCATATGATCCCAGGAATGCTCTTTCTAGGGGTCAGAGGAGACTGTGGGATAGGAGAGGAATGCCAGGAAAATCAGCATTCCATTGATGCATTGTTGGATACAAGCTGCTGTTTATGCTGTAGTTTTCAACTCCTTTTCTATTCATTTTGCAAGCTATCATAATTTAGGATTGAAATCCCAAATGCAAATGTTGAAGGGGCCTTGGACAGCACATGAGTTTGTTATTGCTTCCTCAGTCCAATTTGCCATATAATACAAACATTTTGGGTCTAACAGCACTTGAGCACAGTAGCCTCTTAGAGTAAGTAGGTACAATGTGCTCAAGTTTTGAAATTGCTTTCTTCTATGGGTTGTAAATAAGTGTTCCCAATGCCCTGAGGACACTAAGATTCTTTGACTTATGTGGCTAGCTAATAAGCCACACAGTTAAAACAGTCATCCAGGGAGCTTCTGGGTTAAAGCGTTTTGCCGCTTGGACAAGTCTCATCTCGCTTAGATGGAAACGCGCCGAGACCCGGTTGACGGGAGGGGTTCGAGTTCGTCCTGGACCCCCCCCTGGGGTCTCTGTAGGAGACCCCCAGCCTGGGGGGCTGAGGAGCGACTCTTCCA
>NW_015164264.1:217445-247204 GCF_001447785.1 Gekko japonicus
GGCAGCATGCCCCGCCCCCCCCCCCCGTGCTTTATGTCTGCAGCTGCTGAGCTCGGACCAGCATGCCTGCAGTGGCGGCGGCACTGCCAACACCTCCCCAGAGTGAAGGTGGCTGTGGAGGTGCTGGCCAAGGCTGTGGGGAGTGTGCTGCAGATTGGGGGCTCCTCCCGCTGCACCCGGTGGCCAGACGCTTGCTTGTGACTGCCCGGCTGCCCAGCCACTGGCATGCCCACACCAGCAGGAGCGAGACACCAGACAATGAGGGGCCTGATGGCGACTTCCACGGCCTTCATGGCTTCAGCCCTCGCCCTGGGGTCTTGCTAGAGCTTATTGAATTGACTTCGCAACGGGCTTGGAAGCTAGTATAGAGATATTGCATATAGATTCCAATAATTCAATATTCATATATTAAAACTTATTTAGAAGTTAAGCTAATTTAGAATTACCAAAAAATCAGAAACTGAAGTGAACTTTTGAACTGATCTCTTTGAGAGAGGTTCTCTGGTTAAAGACAGAAAATTGATTTTGATAAGCTCCGTAAGATTCAACAGAATTTGGATTCCAAGGTACTTCCAGGACTTTGTCACCCATGTGTAATCATAATGCTTAATAATGTATGGCTGCTGGGAGTTTTTCAGTTTGTTGGGATAAAGTAGACTGCTCACAGACCAACAGACATGCAAGGCTACTACTCTTTCTCCATGGATAGAAAGGATTCAAATCTTTAAAACCTTTATTCTGCCTAAATTTCTATATCTGTTTAGAACTATCCCAATCGAGATACCTAGATCTTCTTTCAAAACATGGCAATCATTGACAACCAAATACATATGGAAATCTTCACTTCATAGAGTCTCCTATGAAACGCTACAAAGAACTCAAAAATCGGGTGGCCTAGCTCTCCTAGACTTGCATTTGTATCATCAAGCTACGACTCTACTAGGCCTACTTAAGCTCCATAGTGTTCCATTCAAAACAGATTGGAAAGTTGTGGAAGAAACATACCTAAACTCAGTCCCTTTCCAATCTGTGTTATGGGAAAACAAATCGAATAGACCGTATACAATTAAAAAAACCCACATTTTTCTTTTCTTTTTAATGTCAACCTGGAACAAATGGAAAAATATTTTAGCTCCCCCTACCTCGCCCATGGCAATCTTCACAATTGCCCCTGGACAATCGCAGACAGCTTACGCCACATGGGAAACAAACCAAATCAACAGGCTCTACTTTATCATCTCAAATAATTCGATAATAGAGAAACACTTGCTGGAAAACAAGCATAACTGCTCCTTAACATGGTTTGAATATGCTCAGGTATACGGATATGGTAGAATCCTTAAAGAGACAATCCAATCTCAGCAGACCACTTACCAGTTTTGAACGTCTCCTAAAGCTTAACCAAACCTCGTTCAAAAGCTATATTTCACTCATTTACCAGGAATTACTTGATTCACAATCCAAGAAATCTCTTAATTATCAGGAGGCTTGGCAAACCGGCTGTGAAACCACTCTTTTGCCTTCAGTTTTGGGATGAAATCTGGTCATCACCATCGCTCAGATCCCACTCTTTAAACATCCGACTCCAAAGTTATAAAATACTTACTAGATGGTACCTTACACCTGTGAGATTACATAAAATAACCAACACGAATTCCCCCCTTTGTTGGAGATCTTGTGGAGTAAGAGGTACATTTATGCATTGTTGGTGGTCATGTGTTTTAGTGACTAACTTGCAACGAGTAAATCTTCCAGGGATCCAGCTAGAAGGGCTTCCCCCCCCTCCTGCTGCAGATCAGAAGCCCCCCCGGTCTCTTTGGCCCTGATGCAAAAGCAAAGCCTCCTCCCCAGCAACGCAGCTCGCTCACTTCAACCTTTTCCATGCTGCAGATAACCCCCCCCCCGCAAGGCCACCCCATGGAGATTTTACTCGCGAGCAGCCTCGTCCAGCTGCATTAGAAGGCAGCTGGCTGAAGTCTGGGTGCGACGCCTCGTGGGGAGGGCTGGAGGAGGAGGAAGCCTTTCAACTTCCTCTGCAGCACAGAAAGGGTTAAAGGCAGGCGGGTGAGCGAAGCGGGGGGGGAGCCAAAAGTTCTTCGTGGGGCGGCTTGGCTCTTGCCTCGCGGCCGGAGGGACCCAGGAGGAACCTCAGAGTTGCACCGGAGAGGGGGGGGGAAGCCTGGCAGCTGGACCCTGGGCAGGTTTACTCATGAGTAAGTAGTGGGTAGGTGGGAGCTTTTCAGTCCTGGGAGAGAGAGAGAGGGAGAAGGGCTGGGCTGCCATCCCTTTCTTTTTTTTGCACCTCCGCGTGGGAAAGGCGGATCCGAAATGACCTTCGGAAGCAGGAACAGGTGGGGGGCACTCCTCGGGAGCAACCAGAATCCCCCCCCCCCCGACTCAAGGCAAAGGCGGTGCCCCAAAGTGCTGCTGCTGCTGCTCCCCCCACCCCCTGCTGACCTCTCCTTTTAAGTCTTCCTTATCTCCAGGTCCTGCCTGGAGGTTGGCAACCCCACTATTGGTGGGCATGGGGGGGGGCGCCAGAAGGCAGCCTTGCCTAGTATACAAAAAAACCTGGAGCCCGCCCTGTATGTGATCACAAAGCTTCTGTTAGCTTATGAGTCTAAAATTGCATACCATTTTTAACTATTCTTTTTTTGGTGGGGGAGTAACTATTCTGTAATTATTCTTTGAAGGCTGATGTTGCCAGAGATTTCTCATGTCAGCTTATCTGCAGCTCCATTTGCACTGATCTTTCAGTGCTTTTCAGGAATCTTTCCCTAGTGAGGAATGCTGTCATCTGCTTGCCGTCACCAGTCCTACTCACACCAAATATGTATAAGGACAGTATTAAGAAAGCTGAGGATGAGCAAAGAGTAGAACCATAAAACAAGGAAATATCTCAGTGGGAGAACTTTGGGAAACTCCAAAGATAGCACCAGAGATTACAAATAACACTGAGCTACTATTTTCATATGCAGCAGAATTATGAGGTAGACTGCATAGGTGGTAGAATAGAACATTCCACTTCAGTCTGCAGATGGCAGATGACATTTTTAAATTGCACTCCTATTTTCTTTTTAAGGCAGAAATCCTTGCAATTAGAAAACCCATATAACAAGCAAAGGACTAGATGAGAAACTTTCCCCCTAATGTGCTACTTTTCTACTTGGACTTCTTTTAAAACTAGGAGAAGCACTGATAAATGGTGTTTGTCCTCATGCACTCTGAAGTGATGGGTTATTCTACCACAGCAGCATTGCTATGTTTACATTAAAGAAGAAGAAGAAGAAGAAGAGATTGGATTTATACCCCGCCTTTCACTACCCAAAGGTGTCTCAGAGCGGCTTACAAACTCCTTTCCCTTCCCCTCCCCACAACAGACACCCTGTGAGGTGGGTGGGGCTGTGAGAGCTCTGACACAAACTGCTCTTTCAAGGACAGCTGTGCCAGAGCTTGTGACTGACCCAAGGTCACAGCAGCAGGGGCAAGTGGAGGTGTGGGGAATCAAACCCGGTTCTCCCAGATTAGAGTCCGCACACTTAACCACTACACCAAACTGGCTCTCTGTTTTCAGTATTGTGTGGCATCTGCTCATTTTTAAATGGTAAGATCCCTGTGAAACGAATTTGTTTAAGAAGCAATGGACCTCCTAGTTTCCATGCTCTTGGCAAGCAAAGTCATGAAAATATGGGGGTTCTCCTGAAGTCGTCAAACCTTGGATCCCCTTGGACTGGCTAAAGTCACTGCTGCCCAGTGGAAGAACACTGATCAGTTGAACATACCCTCTGTTTTGAGATCAGAGTACTCATGCTAGGGTAAGGGAAGGTATTAAAGCTATGTATCCACACTTCTTGAGAGCCACCCTGTGTTTCAAAGACTGGAACTAAAAAAGAACTTCCTTGTGACTGGCAGAGAGAAGGAAAAATAGGTAGAATCCTACCTTGGAGGTTTCAGTTTTTCACATTATGTTGTCATCTCCAAATCCTCTATTCCCTCAGCTGTGATCCCCCTCCCCCTTATCTCTTCAGTCTGCGCCGGTCTACCTATTTAGCCTTGGCATCCTAACGCCGATCGTATTATTGTTGTTTTGATGAAATGGCCTAAATTAAGCTTAGTTGTCTTAACTATTACGGAATCCAAAATTATGACTGAAAACTGGAAGGGATGGAAACTGCCAAACTGTTCTTAAGTATAAAATAAATATTATTAATAGCCAAACGTACCTGTGGACTAAATCCTCTAGGTGTCTGCTAAGTCTGCTAGTGATAGAAGCAGTAAAAAAAACACCCCATCAATGTCAGATTAGCAGACTGGAGATGGCCTCACAGCACCTATTCAGTTAGATAAAGAGCTTATCTTGGGTTTAATCCTACTCCAGTTTAAGTTACCTCTGCAGCAGCTATCTCAGCCTCCCACTTCACCTGCTCACTAAGACTGAACACTGAAAGAATCTTCTCCTGTTCCTTATTAAAAGCACCACAGATTTTTCCAAAGTCTTTTACTTCCATTACAGTCTGGGACAGAAACATAATATTGTTCCCATGTAACTAAAGAGGAATGCAATAATGTATGAAACTCTGTTTGGGGAGAAGAAATTGAGAAGTAGACATGATCACACAGGCAATTTGCTCCCGCATAGCCACCCCCCCACCCCCACCCGGTTTAAAGTGACATGATCAGACACACACATCTGGCACTCGGCAGCCTTCCGTCCCTACCTCGTTGCAAAAAATGACTCCCATAAATACTACACAGCCACCAGGAAAATTTGGTGGTTTTCCAGGGGAGGCACTTCTGTGGTGGCTTTTCCGGCCTCTGAACGCACAGGCGTGCCACGGACATGCAGGAGCCGTGTGGTCGCCCCTCCCATTTCCGGCACAGCAGTATGCCATTCCCAGCACCCCAATTGGAGGTGCGCATCAGCGCCACCAGTCAGTGGCTGTGCAGAAGCGCATGCGCACATAAAAGTGAGAAGTTGGGAAATGCAATTGTGCAGGTGCTCGGTGGCCGCTTCCATGTCCAGATAACAGCATCCCAGCACACAGCTCCCCCCTGGGGAGTTGCAGACATGTCAGGAGCAAGAGGGGTGTCCTGGAAGAGCGAGGAGATGCTGGACCTCCTGGCACTCTGGGGTGAACAAAGAGTGCAGGAGATGATAAGGCAGACCCACAGGAACAAGGAACTCTATGAGGGCATAGCCAAGGACATAGCGGTCCGTGGCCACCACTGCTCTGGTCTGGAGCATCGCTCAGAAGCCAAGAGCCTGTGCTTAGAGTACCGATGGACACTGCTCCATAACAGCACCTCTGGCAATAACCCGACCACCTGCCCGGTCTATGAAGAACTGCATAGGATCTTGCAGGGAGATGCTAGTGTCAAGCCCAGGAGGGTTGCCAACAGCTACAGGATCACCACCACACCAGTGGCAGACAGCACCCCAGGTACCCAGAGCACATCAGAGGAAGGCTCACAGGTGGTGCACATGCCTGCTGAGGAGGCAGCTGAGGAGCCGGAGATGTCAAGGAGCCCAGGGAAGGGACCTCAGGTATGTCAGGGCGCATGCAGCCCCTACCACACCCCCAGTGCACCAGACCAGTCTAAGCATGAACCAAACAGACATGCACTCACCATGCCGGGCTACTGCTTCAGCACAGACCAGTCGCATGGGCATTGGCACACCTGGCACGATGGGTGTTCACGGTAGGTCAGAGGGCACTGCACCAAGAAGCAGTGGCAGACACAGCAGAGGCTCACATGTGGCCAGCCCCTCCGGGGAGCCCCCCATGTACCAAGTGGTGTGCCACTGACCCAAGGCCCCCCAGGTGTCTGGGGCCAGCAGAAACCTGGCCAGAACCCCTTGGCATGTGCACATGTAGTCTGGGTGAGCAGGAAGGGGAAGGGAGCACCAGAGAATGGTCCACAGCAGTCCTTGAACACTGTGGGAGGTAGGAGAAGGCACAGGAGGGTGGGCATGGGTGCAGACAGGACAGTGCTGCAAGGGGTCAGGTGCCAGATGCCAGGCTGCAGGAGCGATGTGCCACTGCCTGGACACTGACCATGTATGTGGCACCAGACCAGTCACATGCCCCCAATGATGGCACGTGCCCATGCAGTGTCCCCTCTATTCCACCACCATGCAGGCACAGGAGGTGTGACACAGGATGGGGTGTCTGAGAACACGGGCGACTATGACACCATGGGGGAAGTGAACACACAGCCAGGTAATGCAGCCCATCACTAGCAGATCCCACACTAGCGCTGTGGTGGCAGCCACCCTTGGGTAGGCCTACAGTGGCAAGCACATCCGAATACTGGGGACTGTGCACGGGGTGACCTGGGGATGGCATGGGACCTCTGCCACTCCCACTACCCAGCAGCTAGCTCCAGATCCCTCCCAGAAGAGGCTGCCAGTGACCCTGCACCACACCCCCGGGAGGGTTCCAGTGGGACATGAGCACACTCCCAAGGACAATGCCCCACACACCCACAGCAGGCATGCAGCTCCATGTGACATTCCCACATGATTGTTCCAGGGTCAACAGGAATGAAGCCAGAGGCTGGGCCACAAACACCACGTCAAGGACCCAGGGACCCAGAGGGTGAGTGATGGTGGAACCAGGCACTGCAAGGAGCACACACCTGGCCAGGGCAACAGGCCCATGCTGACTCACTGGGAGACAGCTGCTGCATGCCTCCAGACCCCAGAGGGCAGCATGAAGAGAGGGGTCCCGGGGCATCAGCACATGTGGTGGGAGGGGCCAGAGATGGCAGGGGTCAGGGGGGGTGCTAGGGTGACATATGAAGCCACAGAGATAAATGAGCCATGCCAATTGCCCCCACAGACTTGCCACCCGTAGCTACTCTTGCAGAGCTATCACTGGCCTCCCACATAGCCCTCATAAGAGCCAGATGGAAGTGGGCATCTGCCCTTGAGAGGGTTGGGGACCGCCTCATCGAGCAATCCAAATAGGAACATGCGGCCATGCTGGAGGCGGCACGGCGGGAGCACGAGGAGGACCGGGAGGACCTGCATCTCTCCAAGGAGGGGAACCAGGCACATGTTGCACAACACCCTGAATACGCTTACACAGATCGCCCGGTCCCTGTCACAGCCACGGCTGCAAGTGCAGCCACCAATGGGGCACCCTGTCAGCACCCAGATGGATGACCCACCGGGACCCAGCACCCCATACAGGGCAGACCGCAATGCTGGCTGCAGTCAAGTTCCAGAGACGTCCAGCGGGCCCACAGCCCCACATGATGCACCCCGACGACCCCACCCACTGCGAGGTGGCCAAGCAGGGAGGCGTGGCTGTGGTCGGGCAACACCAGCAGGCATCCCGTCAAGACGGGGCTGGCCAAAACCTTTGAAGAGGGCCCCCTATTCTCCCCTGATGCCACCCCGCCAGATCCACACAGAGAGGGGGGATGGGCAAGAAGCTTGTGGAGAGTCCATTGGCCAGGGATTCTCCTCCCCCACAGCACAGTGGGCTCAGTGTGATTGCACACTGCCGAGAGCAGCAACCCCGACCCCCAACCCGGTCCCATGTAACGCAGCACCAAGGAACAAGAGAAGCCACACAGTGGGAAAGCAGTTAACACTTTATTGGGAGGGAATATGGGTGGCCCAAGGGGTGCAGTGGTGGGGGACAAACTGGTGCAAAACCCAGGGAAAGGGGGATGTGGAAATGTAAAAAACCTGCCAGATGCACAGATAAAGGAAATCTGAAAACCAACAGCCGTACTGTTTGTGTGTTGGAACACAAATGTGGTCCTGTGGACCCCCAGTCCCCTCAGGTCTCCTGGCTGCTGGCTGTGGGCATCAGGTTGGTGTTGTACTCCTCTGTGGAGACCTCTGATGGTGACACCCCATGGAGGTTGTGCACCTGGCGCTGGAGCCAATGAAGGGCCGTCTGGTGGGCTGAGAGCAAGTGGGTGGTGCGTTCAACTGTGGAGGAAAGACAGACACGGTGACCCATGATGACTGAGTGGCCCTGTGGCAGCACACCCCATCCCAAGCATCAAGTATCCAGGAAAAGAATCCCCATCAAAGTCCACAAGTCCCTCTCTGTCGAACAGGGGTCCGGCCAGCCATTGCACGGTGGCCTGGCAGACACAGAATGCTGCTCCCACCCGGATATTGTGGCCCACGGCCAGAAAGCCCCTTGACATCCCCTGGATGACCGCAACGAGGAGGGCCAGGGTCACAGGGGTGGAGGACGCCATGCCATCATAGGTGGTCTTACATCGGTGCTGTGAGGACACTTCCAGTGTGCTCAGCCATCTCTCCAGGTCCACCAGGGAGGGTCGCTCCGCAACCACCAGGTTATCCGACACTGCATTTGGAGAGGTGGTCCCGCCTGCCATGATGGGAGCAAGACATTATGGTCAAAACACCCCATGATGTGGTCGTGTGCCACGTGTCGCTGGCTGCCAACCCTACCTGTGCTGGCCTTGGAGGTCGTTGCCACTAGGATTGGCCCTGGCTCCCCGGGGTGTTCCACGTCCTCCCCAGTGGGTGGTTCTGGAAGAGGGGCACCACAACATCAGGTGTGCTGGCAATGGCTACTTCACACACACCCCTCCCCCCATGGAGACAGCCTCCTGTGGCAATTCCACACCCTTCTGGGGTGCAATGCCACATCAAGATGGAAAGACAGGGCCACGGAGTAGGGCCAGGGGGACTCCAACGGAGCTGGTTAAGCCATTGCCCACAGCAGGGCCCTGCGGTGACCACATGGTAACCCCTGACACTTACTCACCTGCGAAGGGCCTTGCTGCTGCACCTGAGGAGGAAGTGTCCAGGACCCGTGGCCCTCGCCCATGATGGGGGCGCTGGTGATGATGGCTGCCTGTGAGCACAGAACATGAGGCCAGGAGGGGGTGGTAATCCTGTGGCCCACTGTGGCCCGGCAGGGGAATGGGCACTGGGGTGGCCACAGTGAGTACCGGCAGTTGCCAAGGACTGACCAGTTCTCCCTGCCATCAGGCTGCCCACCTGGTGCTTGGTGGCCCGATTCTCTGGCTATGGGCCACCCATCAACCAGCTCTGCAGCCCCCATCCACCAGGGAAGCCCTCTGCCATATCCTCAATGGCTGGCAAGCCTTGGGGGGAAGAGGGGATGCACACATGGGGCATAGGCACATGCGGGAGGAGGTTAGGGGACTACTGGGCCCACAGCACCCATTCCTACCATGTCACTGGGTATCTATGCCACATGTCAGCAGCCAAGGCACCACATGCTTGGAGTACACATGGCCACTGGCATGCTGCCTAGAACAGGATGACCACTCAGCTGGAGTCTGGATCCATCCCCCCCCCCCGCAGTGCCCAGACCGAAGGGCCACCTGGTAGGCTGCACCCCTGGGTGGCTACACCATTTGATGTGTGTGGTAATGGGACCTCTGGGGTACTCACCCGGGGCCACAACGTTCCTGCCATGCAGGCTGCCCACCCTGCTCCCACAAGCGCAGAAGCAAGTTGAAGCGAGGGGACCTGGACCTCGCAGGGGGGATGCCCTGCCAGTCCTCCAGGGCATCACAGAACAGGGCCTTCTCACGCTTGAACTTGGCCCTGCACTGGGAGGCTGTGCGGGGAAAGCCAGCACTGGCTAAGTCCTCAGCCACCCCCTGGAAGAGGTTCATGGTCTCCAGTGGGGTGCTCCCCATGACCTGGTCCCCAGCCTCTCGCATGTGCAGTTCGGCAAGCAGGAGCTCTGTCTCTTCATCCTGCCACAGGACCCCTAGCCAAGCTGCTGCCAGCGCCGCCATGTGCTGATGCAGGCTGCTCAAGCACTCCCTGGCACATGCACATCTGCGCATGCGTGCCTGCACTCCTGACAGTGGTCTTGGTGTTGACATCTGTGGCCTGGAAGTGGTCGTGTGGACTGTGTGGGACAGGCCACTTGATGGCTCCATGTGGTCCCGCTGCTGCTCACCCATCCCAGGGGCTGCACCAGGGTGGGTGCCATTGGGCTCGAGATCCCCCGGAGCCCACTGCCTCTCCCCCATCCCAGGGGCCATGCTGGGGCTGTGCCACCAGTTCCGCAATTCCCCACAGGCCCATCACTGCTCACCCGTCCCAGGGGTTGCGCCAGGGCTGGCACCGCCGGGCTTGTGATCCCCCGGGTCCTGCTGCTGCTCCCTCATCCTAGGGGTGCACTGCAGGTTCTGCGATCCCCTGCATGCCCACCACCAGTCCCCCATCCCAGGGGCTGGGCCGTGCCCACTGTGGGGCCTCCTGAGTGCCAGGGCACCACGTCCACGCTAGGCCCCATGGGTACCTTTCTACCCCAGGACCCCTGTCTCACTGGTGCCGGTGGCAGCTGGGCCTCTGGGGTGGGAGATGGAGGCAGGGATCCGCTTCCTAGGGGGGATGCCATGGACCACTGGGAGGGGGGTTGTCTGCAGGTATCCTCTGTATCCTGGTCCCCTATGCCTACAGACCTGTAGCCTGGTTTGCAAACAATGCCACCGTGCCTTCAGCCAACCAAACGTATGTTCCACGACACACCGTGCCCTGCTATGGACCCTGTTGAAGGTGGCTTGGCAGTGATCCAGGACACCCATGTAAGGGGTGATGAGCCACTTTTGGGTTGGGTAGGCTGCATCCACTACCGAGGGGTGGTATGAGAATGCCCTCTATCATCACTGTGGGGTTACCTGGCATGAACTCTCCAGCATCCATCCCCTTACGGATGTGTGAGTTCTGGAAGACTTGTGCGTCGTGAAACTTCCCACTGTGGCCCACACAGACATTGATGAATCTCCCTGACTGGTCCATGGTACCCTGAAGGAGCATGAAGTATGTGTCCTTCCTGTTCACATACTCATTTGCCTGCCGTGGCGGGGCCCTTATGGGGATGTGGCAGCTGTCCAGAGCACTGATGCAGTGTGGGAATCCCAAAGCCACAAAGCCATCCATTATCTGCAATTAGATTGCATGTTAGCCCACCTGGCACATGGCTGTTTGCCCCTGGCTCCTGCCCCCTTGGCCTCTGGGGATGCCAATCCCAGCCATGTGTCCCACCCATGACTGGCATCCTGTGCTGCTGCTGGTCACCTCTGTATGGTGGGCCGTGAGGATTGGATGCTCCCGGCCCTCACTGATGTGGGTTGGGATGGAGTCTCACCCTTCCTGGTGGTCCAAGACAGATAGTTCTGCTGAGGAGCTCCTTCTCTCATGGCCAGGCACACATCCACCACAATCCCAGCAACAGTGGGCCTTGCCATGCTGAATTGCTTGCCAGCCCCCCTGTAACTGTTTATGCCGGCCATCTACCAGACGGTGATGGCCACACGTTCCTCCACAGGGATGGCTTCCCTCATGATGGTCCATTGCCACTCAGTCATGGGCTGCAGTGTGTGGACCAGCCAGCTGAAGGTCGCCCTGGTCATCCTAAAGTGCTTGAGCCACTGCTCGTCTTCCCACACTCTCATGACGTAGGTATTCCAACACTGTGTGGACCGGGGGTACACCCACCAGTGGTGTGGGGCCCTGTCTTCCGCTAATCTTAATAGGGTGTCCCTATCCCGGGGGTGCTTGGTTAGGTAGTTCCTCCTTCTGGCTGCCTGACGGGCCTGATAGTGATGGCAGATGGTAGCCTCCTGGCATGGATTCTGTGGATTCTATCCTGATGGTCATCCAGGAGTACCAAGCATAGTCGTATGCCAAGCAGGAGGACTGCAGAAAGCACTTCTGGGGACTCCATGGTTACTGGTCCCAGTGCGATGCTCCATGTGTGGTGGGATCAACCAGTTTGCAGCTGGGACTGCTTCTGCGTTTGTCTGCTTATGTGCATGCATGGGGGAGGGTGCTGCCCACTGTCACTGAGCGACTTCTACTGCTATGGGGGGATGGGGATGGCATCCCAAACATTGGGCCACTGCCTCAGCTGCCGGTGCTGACCAAATGGTGGTGGCGGTGTCTCGTCCCTCTGACATCACTCCCTAGAGGGTCCGCACCTGTGCTTGATCTCTTCTGTGCATGCGCATCCACGCATCCTCACCAGTATCCACCTTCTGCCGCGGCTCCGTGCTGGTGGCGTGTTAATACTGTGAACCGCCCCTCACGGGCCGACTATGGGATGCTGCTGGCTTTGGGGGACCGGTCTGAATGCTGTGCAGCACTCCTAACCAGTGTTCCCTCTAAGCTGAGTTAGTGTGAGCTAACTCACAGGCTTTTAGCCTCTGGCTCACACATTTTTGTGTTTGCTCAGGAAGGATGTGGCTCCAGAGCAAACTAATTTATGCAGTAGTCAAATTGCCCGCTCACAACTTTAATGCCAGTAGCTCACAAAGTAGCATTTTTGTTCACAAGGCTCTGCAGCTTAGAGGGAATATTGCTCCTGACCCCTGCGGCTTTTTTTTCCTGCGGAATGGTGCCGCGGCAATCTGCCTGTGTGGACAAAACCATTGTGTATGTGCCTTTGGCTGAATCTGCAGCCCAAACTTTTATGGTGAGGGGGTATAACAGCTCTCATAAGAGGGCCGGTGGAGTTGCCAGGTCTCCATTATCCCAAACCCAAAGACTGATTTGATGGGGCCTGATGATGCCACAGATTGGGACTGGTTGGTGTCACATTAGAGCCACAACCTTGGTAGTGGCTTTAATAATATGTCATCAGACAGTAGGAAAGGCCTCTAAAGGAAGAATGACAATAATGCTGAAGTAGAAGTGTGTGATCTTGAACTGCCTTTTTAAAAAAAATCTAAGAAGAGTTCAAAGTTTCAGTTAAAGGTGTGCAGAGAAGGCAAGATCAGAGAATAAATTTTTTTTGTAAACTTCATCTTCCTCAAAATCTAGGATTAGGGAGATAAGAAGTATAATGCTCAGGCATGTTTAAACCCCTTAAAGCAAGCAGCTGGTTTGCTTTTTGTGTTCAGAAGTCTGAAGTAATAATGGTTCTGTCTCTTTGAGAAAACCAACAAGGAATTCAACATCATTCATATGCACACATACACCACTTTCATGTGTGCAGGTGTAAAACAAATAAAAGTTTCATAGGGATGCCAGTCTCCAGGTGGGACCTGGGAATCCCCTGGAATTACAGCTCATTTCCAGTCTACAACAATCAGTTTACCTGAAGAAAATGGGCACTTGGGGGGGGGGGAATCTGGCATTATACTCCACGGAGGTCCCTGTCCTATCCAGGCTCCG
This sequence comes from Gekko japonicus, assembly GCF_001447785.1. Lineage (NCBI taxonomy): Eukaryota > Metazoa > Chordata > Lepidosauria > Squamata > Gekkonidae > Gekko > Gekko japonicus. The sequence goes on from NW_015164264.1 coordinate 230,605, forward strand.
TTCTCAAATCTTCAGGAGTTTCCCAACCTGGATCTGGCAGCCCTATCTCCTGCTGGAAGCTATGGGGGAACTTGGCAACCCTAATTTAAAATCATAGATAAAACAGTGCTTTGCCAAGAACTCAGTGTATATGTCAGCTAACGCTGCCATGGTTTGGAATGTGTGGGCTGCTCTCCTTGTCTCCCTCCTCCCATCTCCCTTCTCTCTTGGGCAGCACACTGTTATCTGTCTAGTGTCCTATACTCTGCTTGCTCCTGGTTTCCTGCTGGGAATGTAACCATTGCTTTTCGCCCGTGTCTTCAGGTGCTTGCCTATTGGCTTTACTGTACCAGGGGGTCATGTATGAAGGGGATATATCTGAAGGTTCTTAATATTAGCCCGCCATTCCTGAGTGTTCATGGTGTCCTAGCTCTCAATAAACTGAAACTTCTGAAGGAATGTTGTTGAGTGTCTTGACTGGGAAGCCTGACAGAATACCGCGATTATTGTCACCTGCTTTCTCTATCAATATCCTAGAGTATGTGTACAAATTGTAGAGGGGAGTGCCTTTTCCCCTTCAGTAAACTACAACTTGACTCTGCCTGCAGATTTAGAATTAAGATTTAGAATTATCATGATACCACTTAGGTCTGAATCCCAGAACCTCTGTTTCTTAGAACTTAGGTAACACTGCCTAGTCTTCATTTCAGTTTTTCCTGATTCCTTCTCCTTTCTGCAGCCTTTTGTGCTTTGTGGCATTTTGTCCATGAGTGTCTTCCAACCTCCCCTTCATATCATCTTTTGGGAGGAAGCATTAGGGGTCTGCTGGGGAAGGAAACAATGTGGGGAAATCCACTACTGCAAGTGTCTTGTTTTCATCATTCATGGGATACATGCAATTAATAACATCTGTGGATGTAAAGCCCTTGCTTTCTGCCAATTAATGCCACAATCAACTTACTTTGATGGAGGGAGGCATGTGAGTACATAAAATGATGATAAAACACATGCTTGAATCTCGAAATATCTGGTTTATGCTTTTTGATCTTTCCTTTTATCCCAATGAAACAATTAGCTCCATGATTTATTACAGAATTTATATGCCACGTCCCCTGGAAAACTGTTTGAGGTAGATCATACAATATTGCATCAAATAAGAACAATTAAATTAAAGCAATAACTGATAAGAAAAACAACAACATAACATCAATATAGTAAAACAATACTACAATACATCAACTGCAGACACACAGTACATAAAAAACATAGCCAAAGTTATAACATTCAAATGGCATTCCCAACACTGCCTCAGCAAACCCTGGGAGATCTGGGGGTAGGGCTGTTGGAATACAGGAATACAGCAATGTCTTTGTGTCCAAAGAAGACAGAATATCCTGCACGGGGCAGCAAGTTCTAGCTAGACAGGACTGTAGGAGGAGCTTCTCCTTGTCTGTCTGCAGAATGCTACTTTTAGGCATTCCTTTTAGAACAGTCCCCCCCCTCCCTCTCCCTCCCTCCCCCTCCCTCCCTCTAAGCATTCTTCCAACAGGTGTCAGGGGTGAGTGGAGTTTGGGAGAGGATGTGATGTCACTGTACAGGGGATTCCTAGGGCATCACTGTACAGAGACCCATTTTTTTCTCCCATTGTCTCCTATTTTTCCTCCTCCCTGAATTCCTTGAGGTTGGGAAATTGGGGCTGGGGGCTAGTCATTTTCCCAATCCAGGAAGGCAAATGGGAGGTCTACATGCAAGCCAGGCAGAAAATGTAAAATAGTACACAATGTAATGTCCATAGTAAAATGCTAGAAATATAAGTGGAAGTTGGTTTAACTTTACACCTAAATATATATAAAAAAGAGGTAACAGACGGACCTTTAGGGGATAATGCCCCATATGTAGGGTGCCACTAGCATAAAAGCCTGTCTCTTTGCTGCCTATCTCACCACCATGGGCAGGAGCAAAGAGAACTGTGTTTGAGATAAAGAATTTTACAGATAAGACGGACCACAAGCAATGTTCCTCTAAGCCGTGGAGCCTTGAGAGCAAAAATTCTACTTCGTGAGCTGCCGGCATTAAAGTTGTGAGTGAGCGATTTGGCTGCTGCATAAATGAGTTGGCTCTGGAGCCGTCCTTCCTGAGCTGAGACAAAAATGTGTGAGCCAGAGGCCAAAAAACTGTGAGCTAGCTCACACTAACTCAGCTTAGAGGGAACACTGACCACAAGTCTCTGCTGGGATTTCTTGCCCCCAGATCGCCAAACCCCCCAAATGCTCTTGCCATGGGTTCTTCGTTGGTCCATATTCCTTGTGGGATACCAATACTCCCTTCTCCACCATCCTGGGAAGGCAATGGGGCATGCTGATGCCCTCAGCTGCTTGCCGCTCCACTCCATCAATCTGGACCCAGCTCCTGTGCACCAGATCTCGCTCTTGGAGGATCTTCCCGACCACCCTCTGCACGTTGCAGACATTTTGTGCCACACTGCAAAGGACGAGATCCTCTCCCGCATTCTGGACTGAGTGGGGAGGCTATGTGTGATGGCCAGGAATGGACAGCGAAATAGAGGCCTGGGTCCAGCCTGCCAAGAGACCCGGCCGGAACTGCCACTTGCTCCCATGCAGCATTGGGAGTCCACCCGCAACCCTTGGTCCCAGGTGCATTTGAACTTTGCCAGCCCCTTCCAAGGACAAATATTCTTTATTTTGGTGGACTCCTACACCAAATGGATGGAGGTTGTGCCAGTTGCCTCCACCTCCTCCAGAGCAGCAATCCGGGCCCTCAGAAAAATCTTCAGCATGCATGGCCTACCCAACATGGTTGTGATGGACAACGGGACTGCCTTCACTTTGGGGGAGTTCCAGGAGTTCTTGGGCCGCTACCTAATATGACACATCCACTCTGCTCCCTTTCACTCAGTCACCAACAGGCAAGCGAAAAGGATGGTGTGGACCACAAAGGAGTCCCTCAGGTGGATCAGCCATGGGGACTGGGACCATAGGCTTGAAGCATTTCTTTTTGGCCACCGGGTGACCCCGAGTGTAATCACTGGCTGCAGCCCTGCTGAGCTCCTCCTGGGTAGATGCCTAACTACTTAACAGACTGTATCCAGACTGAGCCCCAGAGCATCACCTGTCACTGGAGAGCCAGGAAGCACCCAGAGGATTTTCCCCAGGCAACCCTGTCTACGCACGGAACTTCTCCAGTGGTCCTGCCTTGGTTCCTGCCAAGATAATCAGAATCACTGGCCCCCTCTCATACGAGGTCTCTACCAATGGTGGACAGGTCCTACGCAGGCACATCAACCAGCTTCGCCACCATCCTCTGCCAGAGGTAGCCGAAGCAGCACCAGCTGCCGTGGAGGCCAGCCACCCAGAACCACTATGACCACTGCCAGAGCGCAGTGGGGAGGGGGACATGCCGCATGCCAGGGACTGTTCTGACCATGCAGAGTCGTCCACACCCATACATACTGTTCCAGAGCCCTGGGACCTTGCTCCCGACTCGCTATCCTTGCTCAGCACTACTGCTGAGGCCCCAGACAGGGCCCCTGTGACTTTGCCAACACCATCTGAGATGAGGCGCTCTCAGCGGGAAAGGTGCAAGCCAGCATACCTTGGGGACTATGTATGTTAAGGTGCTTTGGAACTTAGGGGGGAGGGGAGTTATGGATTAGGGCTGAAATATTCCAGGACTGGGTACCAGAGACTGGTTGAGCTTGGAGCTCTAGAACAATAGCCCACCAGGACTCTGGAGGTGACCAATGAGAAACTAATGTTATGTAAATAGCCTATCGTTGGGAGCTGGGTGTGTTTGGGTGTGGGTTTTGCATGCTATTTAAACAGGGCTGTCACCCTTAGGTTTCAGTCTTGTTCCTGAAATCAATAATAAAGCAGAGCTGATCACTATGCTTGGGGTCAGACTATCCATGGAACTCAGTATTTAACAGACACTCAGTGTCAATTTGCTGTGGTGACCTCAGCAGGGCATAAGGACACAGAGCTTACCGTTTTCTCCAGGGGAACTGATCTCTGCCATCTAAAGAGCAGTTGTAATTCTGAGTGGTGACCCAAGCAGGAGGGAAGTGACCTCAGCAGGATATAATGACACAGTCCACCCTCCACCCTCCTTATATCCTCTACCTAGCATGGTGACCAAAGCAGCTCACATCATCCTCCCCCCTTTTGATTTGCACAACAACCCTGTGAGGTAGGTTAGGCTGAAAGTCTGTGAGTGGTCTGAAATCATCCAATCAGCTTCCACAGGAAGAACCTGGGTCTATAAGACCCTGCTCTGAAGCACTAACTGCTACATCACACTGGTTGTCATGGGAGGGCCACCTCAGCAGGGTATAATGACATATAGCCCACAATTTTCTCCAGGAGAACCAATTTCCGCTATCTGAAGAGCACTTGTAATTCTGAGTGATCTCCAGCCCTCACCTGGAGATTGGCAACAATGGCTCCCCAGGAGGTAATGGCTGATTTGGAGGGTGGCATTGTACCTCTCTGAGGTCCCACCCCTCCTGAAACCCTACCGTCTTCAGGCTCCACCCCTCAAATCTCCAGGAATTTCCCAACCCGGAGTTGGCAACCCTATCTCCTTCCTAGCCAACCATTAACCTACTGCTATCTGCCCCTGATCTCTGCCATCTGGAGAGCAGCTTTAATTCTGAGTGTTCTCCAGCCCTCACCTGGAGATTGGCAGCAATGGTTCCCCAGGTGGAAAAGTACAGTCTTTCTCCACAGTGGAGACCAAAGCAGCTTACATAATTCTCCTCTTCCCCTTTTGATCTGCACAACAACCCTGTGAGGTAGGTTAGGCTGATAGTCTATGACTGGTCCAAAATCCCCCACTCAACTTCCACAGCAAGAACCTGGGTCTAGCAAACCCTGCTCTGAAGCACTAATTGCTACACCTAAGGTAGCCGACCTCCAGGTGGAGCCTGAAGATCACTGGGTATCACAACCGAACTCCAGACAACAGATATCTCCCCCCCCCCCGGAGAAAATAACTGCTTTGGAGGGTGGGTTCTGTGGCATTCTATTCAGCTGAGGCCTCTTTCCTCCCCAAACTCTGGCTTCCTTAGGCTCCACCACAGAATATCCAGGAATTTCCCAAACTGGAGCTGGCAACCCAAGTCAGGATTAGCCAAAATGAGTTCCCAACAAACGCCTGGAAAGGGCCTCCTGTCTTTGCCTTTTTACTGACAGAACCAAGCTTGGTTGCCTAGCAACAGCCACCAAGGGAAAAGTTAGTCCCAAAGGAGCCAAGGAGGAGAAGTGTCTTCATCAGGAGAGACAGCTGTTTTGATAGTTTATTCTGTGCAGGAAGAATGTCCAGGCTGGCAGTGGCTGGGGGAGAGGAGTGGACCCAGCCCCCAGCCAATGGCACAGGAGTACTCTTGAGTGGTGGTTGATGGGCCAATGGTGGATGGAGCACACTGCACAGCCAATGGGAGAGCTGGAAATGGCCAATACATAAGGGAATTATTACATTACATTACATTACATTTCCAATTTCTATACCGCCCATGACCCCTAATGGGTCTCAGAGCGGTTTACACTGTACTACTTTCGTAGTTTGTTTACCTAGCTAGGGCCACAGATTCATGGGGAGGGGATTACCTAGCAGCACCCTGTGGCGTATTACCTCCTCATCGGCAGGCTTCGGGCGTTGTTCCTGGCGTCTGGGAGGCTGGTGACCAACTCGGCAGGCTCTGCTGGCTTCTTCCTCTGGCACGCACTGCTTTGGACTGCAGCTGATTTTGAAATTTTTATTCTGCCCTTCCCAAAGTGGGCTCAGGGCAGATCATGAAAGCCGAGTCCAAGACTTGTTACAATAAAATCATGTTAAACACAGTTAAAACACTAAAAGTAAAAATTCATACAGGTAGCAAGTATTTCATATCTGTTAGAGCCACAGGTGGAATCAGTGGGCCCTTTCAGCAGATTGGGAGCCAGACTGAGAGCAGGGAGACCAACTGTGACGGACACCCGCTGCTTCAACTGAAGGCTTGGCAGAACAGCTCCTTTTTGCAGGCCCTGTGGAACGATAGAAAGTCCCGCTGGGCCCTGATCTCCAGTGGGAGCTGATTACACCAGGCCGGGGCCAGGGTGGAAAAAGTCCGGGCCCTGATTGAGTCTGAGCGGACATCCCTCGGGCCGGGGGTAACCAGCAGCTGTTGATCCTGTGAGTGTAAGGCTCGTCGGGGCACATATGGGAAGAGGTGGTCCAGATATGTCGGTCCCAGGCTGTGCAAGGCTTTGAAGGTTAATACCCACACCTTGAATTGAATCTGGTACTCAATTGGTAGCCAGTGCAAGCAGCACAATACCAGCTAAATGCATGCCCGCACAGGTGATACCATCAGCAGGTGTGCCCACCGCATTCTGGACTACTTGGAGTTTCCAGATCAGTCTCAAGGGCAAGCCCACGTAAAGCAAGTTATAGTAATCAAGCCTGGAAGTGACCATTGCATGGGTCACCGTAGCCAAGTCCTGGAAGGGGCCAACTGCTTGATGTGCCGGAGATAGAAAAAGGCAGACCTGGCAACTGCAGTGACCTGGCCCTCCAAAGAAAGTGAGGCATCCAGGATCACCCCTAGGCTCCTCGCCATCTGGACAAATGCACCATCCAGGGTGGGCAACCCAATCCCCATCCCAAGTCCCCCCTGGCTCAGATACGGGACCTCCGTCTTCATTGGATAGAGTTTCAACTGGCTCTGCTGCAACCAACCAGCCATGGCCCCCAATGCCCCAGTCAGAGTCTCTGGGGCAGAGTCTGGGCAGCCGCCCATTAACAGGGCTCAAAGTACCCATTCAGGGCTTAAAGTACATAATAGCATTTTGAATGTATTTATTTGAAATATCAGTACCTCTCTCTCCATGCAAACATTTTTGATGCAGCTTGCAAAGCCATAAAAACATCACAATATAAACCAAACAGCTTCAAGAGCAGGGGGGGGGGGGGGAACGGAGGAGGCCTATTAATACTGCATTGATTTCAAATATTAAAACAGCATTCTTACATCGCCTCCTGAAAGCAGCATGAAAACAATAAAACACCTTTGAAAAGACAACAGCATACTGTTTCCTGTTCATGTGCAGCAGTTCGCCACAGAGATCAGCCAAGCCTCTCCATCAGCTAAGGAAGACAAATACAATAAATATAGTGGTAAGTGGCAAATAAATAACAACAATGGTTCCCAGAATACTCATTGTGGAATTATTGGTCACATTGAGTAGAAAGTTCGACTTTCCCCTCTGACACCTACTTTCTTCCCTTCTTGGAACCAATATTTGAATGAAAATAATAGCAACACCCCTCCCCCCAACCCGGTTATCTAGAATTCAATACTGCACAATTTGTACATTGCAGTTTTCCTTGGCAGTTAGGCATAGGCAGCAGCCATTGTTAATCAGCCTGTCATAGATCCAACTATATGACCTACAGTCAATGAAAACCTCTTATTCTATGAGATACATGTGGCACATTTATCAAAACAATGGTGGATTCCACGATCCCTACCCAAATCTCTGAATTTGTTTAGCTGAAATATTGGGACCTGGCTCCATCATCAAGGTTTTTGAGATGGCTTTCACACATGATTAAGAAAACCCCAAACTCCAAAGCCCAGCAGATAAAAAGATACTGCAACAGTTGTTTAGAAGGTTTTCTACATTAAAATGGAAAGCCCAGTAGTTAAAGGGCATTCAAAATGCAGCTTTCTCCAATCAAATGGAAACTATAAACGCTAACAGAGAGCAATAAGAGGGTGTCATACTGGTCAGTGGAGGAAGAGCTAAATTTGAGTCCATTAGCACCTTAGTGACCAACAAGATTTTTGGGGTATTAGGATTTAAGAATCAAAGCTCCCTTTGTCAGATATCTGGGGAGCTGGACATAAATGTCACACATGTAAGTGTGGGATTTTTGTCTTGTAGACCTTAGACACTGTGAAGAGGGGAGATAAAAACTCCTTGCAGGAAGGAGGAGGGCTCTTTGGTTCGGAGTCGATCAGAGCAGGCAGAACTCTTAACTGAGGTCTGGAGGATGCAGCCATTTAACCATGTGCTGTCTTGAGAAGCTGAAGGAAACTTCAAGATAATGGAACCTCTAAAGAGATTTGTAACTTCCTAAGCTAAGGAGTCTGTCCTATATTTTAACATCTGATAGAGAGAGGGACAGAGGAATTGTGTTCTACCCATTTCTTTTGAATCCCTTGTTCAATATGGTGCTGTGCTAAAAGTATGCTTGTGAACATTTTCTTCTTAATAAATACTTTATAACTTTGGATGCTGGTAGTGGTTCTCTGTACCACATAGACCTCCATCATCTTGGACACACTATTTTAAAAGGAGTGCCAGGGGAAAGGCAGTCAGTTGGCAACTGGATTTTCCTCCAAGGGCACACAAGGCAGTAAATGGTCCTCATGGTGACCAGATGCTAGAAAGCAAGGAGACACAGAGGCATGGCCTCAGAACTTGGAAGGGAGGCTCAGAGTCCTGGCCCTCCCAGTGGGTAATTTCTGCAGAGGTGAGGTGGTGGTTGTGGTGGGTTACCGGGGAGAGAGAAAAGCCTCCCCAGTTGTCGGGAAAACCATAGAAAGCAGAGTGGAACAGGGCCGCAGGCCAGAGCAGGCCCTTTCCACCACAGAGACCAACTAAATTTTGAGGATATAAGCTTTCAAGAGTCAAAGCTCCCTTTTTCAGAGAGCAATAAATGATCAATATAAGGGGAGGAGAAAGAATGAGTCATGAATTAGTTTGGCTTTTTAAAATTTGTTTTTAGGTTGTTAAACAAAAAAACTATTTACTTACTTTATTTTTACCACACTTTTCTTCCCAGCAGTGACCCAAAAGAGCTTCCATTATTCTTTTCTTATCCTCACAGCAACCCTGTGTGGTACTTTAGGCTAAGTGTGTGTGACTGGCCCAAGCTTACCCAGCAAGCTTCCATGGCAGAGGAGGGATTCAAACCTGGGTTTTCCAGATCCTAATCTGATAATTGTTGAGAAATGGACTAATTTATGGTTTTATATCTGGTTACACAAGCAACACATGGACTGTGCACACACCTGTATACCATAGGCCTAGAGGAAGCTGTTTGCATCACCTACTTTGAGAGAATTCACATAGGGAACACTTGCCTGCATTTCATGTTAATGTAGCTTGCACACATTCAGCTCAAAGCCTCATGGGAAGGAGAAGCACATAAGCCATTGTGGGCAGAGGAAACAACCAAGAAGGAGAAATTCCCCCATTACTGAAAAGACTAGATGTCACACAGAGCATGAACCTGATCTGCATATGAATTGCCATTTCCTGTTGATTGTACCTTGTTCGCCTGGTAAAGCCAAGATTCATTTGCACTTCAAAGAGGGTACAGGAAGCTTAGACTTCACACCTGGCCAGATGGTGTTCTTAGAGTGTAGAATTTCAAATATTGGCCCAACCCATAGAATACCTGCCCCTTTCTACATGCACCAATGAGGGAGGTCATGGGATGGACTTGTAAGTAGGTGGGATTGCAGTTTGGCAAGGTGCCACCCACCTGGAGATTCAACTATAAAATGCGAAGATCATGCGTTAAGGTCTCTGCTAGCCACTACCCCCCCTGACTGCTTTAACTCCCCTTCTGCCAAGCCTGTTAAAACCCTTTGTCTTTAGTTGATCTTTTGGTGTGCGCAGCCAAGAAGGTCCACATTTGCCAGCTGGTTCTGGCAGTGTGCTTAGAAGCCTCTCCCTAGATTTACTTTCAATTCCCAATTCTTATTGCATCAGACAAGACTTCTGGAACAGGCGAGTATAAACCGATTGTCCTACCTACCTCCAAGTAAATAAGAAACTATTTTTTATATCTTTCTGTAATTCTAAAGGAATCTTGAGTGTATGCTGATGTGAGACTGATTATTTTGTGTGTATGTGACATTGATACTGCTCAGTAAAATACTATTTGTTTTGGAAAAATACCCGTCTCGTCTCCATCACTGGAACTCTGCATTCAGACATGACCTCCATAAACTTTGGTCAGGACTCACATTAAATTTAGTTGCCAACTGTTGTAAATAAGGCAGTTCGTGTAACATACTGTAACCATGGATTCTCTACCAACAACAAAAAACTTAACAAAAAAACAGTGTTTTAATGTGGCGCCTAAAACTCATTAGGACAGATACCAGGGGAGCTGACAAGGGGGGGGAAAGTTCCATTGTCCCCATTGCCACTGCAGCTAAGTTCCTGTCCCTCATGATCCCTCATCTTCAGCTGGTGGGGCTCATATCCAACAGAGCCTCAATTTCCAATCTTAACTGCTGGGAGGGTTTGTAAAGAAGAAAGTGGTCCTTTAGAGACCATAGCCGTAGCAGATATAGGGCTTTATAGGTAAGTACCAGCACCTTGACCCATGCCTGGAAATGAATTGAGAGTCGAGTTGGTGTAGGAGTTAGAGTGCCAGACCATGGGTGGTGAGAACTGGGTTCATATCCCCTCAGCCATGTAATTCACTAGATGACTTTGAGCCAGTCATTTTCTGAGCCTGAACTACCACGTTTTGCTGTTGTGAAGGTAAAATGGAAGAAAACTGTGTACACTGCAGTAAGTTCCCTTGAAGCAGAGTCACTTAAAGATGTGATAGAACTTGGCTCCTCTGGCCGCTGGCCCTTGGGCTGTGCAGCCTGGGGCCTGCCTTTGCCTCCCTGCAAGAAAGAGAGGCCATTAAAAGAGCGGCAAAGCAAGCTGCATCTGAGTGCTAGCTGGGGGGTGGGGCCAGAGGCTTTTTATGCCTGCTCCCACCCTTCCCAGCTTCAATTTTTGCCCTCTGCTCAGCCCACCCTCCCTCCCTGTTTATAGTATAAGCTTTTGCCGGTCACCCATTGGTGGTCAGGTAGGAATTTTCCGCCCTTTCTGGAATTGGCTCTATGGAGGGGGTGTTTTCACCTACCTTGTACTGGGGCAGCAGATTGGGAAAGTGGCTTGGTTGCGGCCCAAAACTTTAGTGCTTTTGCAGGGTTTTTATTTAGATACAGGTTGTGGTATGGTGAGCACTGGCTGACACCCCATTTGGTGGCTAGCGGCCTTGTGAGTACAGTCCGGGGACCTTGTGGTCTGGGGCAGGGAAAGCAGACTGCCTATGGGACCCCCCGGGATAGATCCTCCCTTTGAGCCTTGTGGCTCATGGGTCAGTGTTCCTGGGAGGTTATCCTTGGGGATAAGCTGGTTAAGTGTGGGCTGCATGGCGCAACCGATGAATGGATTCATGGTTGGTTGAAGAATCATACCCACCGAGTGCTCATAAATGGCTCTTTGTCTACATGGAGGGAAGCCTCGAGTAGAGTGCTGCAGGGTTTGGTCCTGAGCCCAGTGTTGTTCAGTGTTTTTATACATGACCTGGAGGAAGACATAGAGGGGATGCTTATCAAATTTGCAGATGACACAAAGCTGGGTGGGATTGCTAATTTTGAAGAAGACAGAGTCAGGATTCAAAATGATCTAGATAGGCTGGAACAGTGGGCTGAGACAAATAAAGTGAATTTCAGTAGAGATAAGTGCAAAGTCCTACACTTAGGTACAAAAAATCAAAGGCACAGATATAGAATGGGAGGGACTTGGCTTGACAGCAGCACATGTGAAAGGGATCTAGGTGTTCTGGTTGATCACAAGCTAAACATGAGCCTGCAGTGCAATATGACTGTGAAGAAAACTAATGCAATTTTAGGATGCATTAACAGAAGCATTGTGTCCAGATCAGGAATCCAAGTCTTATGAGGAAAGGCTGAAAGAGTTGGGTATGTTTAGCCTGGGAAAAAGAAGGCTTAGAGGGGATGATTGCAGTCTTCAAATATTTGAAGGGTTGGCATGTAGGAGATGGAGCAGCAGATCTATTCTCTCTTGCTCCGGATTACAAGAGTTGATCTAATGGGTGGAAATTACAAGGGAGTCTACTGGCTAAATATCAGGAAAAACTTCTTAACTGTAAGAGTGTTTGAGCAGTGGAACAGACTGCCTCGGGAGATGGTGGATGCTATGGTGGATGTTTTCAAGCGGAGCTTGGACGACCATCTTTCGGGTATGTTGTAGGGCTATCTTTCAGCTATGCTCCTGCAGAGTGCAGGGGATTGGACTAGATGACCTGCAAGATCCCTTTCAGCTCTTCTATGATTCTATGATTGCCACACTGGCCGGGTGAAAGCCACAACCTGTTGGCTCCTGCCAGGGGCTGGGGGGCTTGTCCTGTTTCAGATGGTGAGGGATGGGTCTTCGGACCCATGGCCTTGACCATTCCGCAATGCATTTAGCCCTTGCTGTTGTTTCAATTGTTGTCAATAGTTAATAAAGGCCTCGGTCACACGGGCCAGATATCGCGGGGGGGAGGCGTGGCTGTTTGCCCCGCAGCGAAATAATGCGTGACTGTGCGATCAGGCATCCCCTCGTGGTCCCGTCAAGGTCCCGGCGTTAGGGGGGAGGTGCCGATCACACGACGCACCAAAGAAGCGGCGCGGCATGGCAAACGGGGTTGTGTGGGGTTTTTTTTAACCTGAAGTATGCACATGCCCCGTTGGGTGCTTGTGCGCATCCCTGGAGACTTTGGGGGGAAAAAACCTTTTCGCAATGAGGCATGGGCGGGCGCCGGATGTCACCGGAAATGCGATCAGACGCCCGCCCTTGCCCCGTGGTTTCCGGAAACTAGTACCTCCGAGGTACTAGTTTTTTGCTGCGCATCTTCGGCGGGAAGCCTCGGTTGAGCCACGGGAGCTCTACGCTTCCCAGATGTGGCGGTGAGATCGTGCCCGGAAAATCCGCCTATCTTCCGTCTCTCTAGTGTGGCTAATGCTCCGTGTGACCGGGGCCAACGTAGCTCATTTAGTTAACCCAACTCCAGTGTCTGTCTCTTCATTCCGGCTGGGGGGGAGGGGCAACTGGCACAGAATTCTGAATACTGCCTTTTGGAAGGCTGATGTGAAAGAAGAATGTTTTCAATTTGGTGTCAAAGACCCAGTTTGCCAGCTTTGATCAGATATGCACCTTGTGAAACAGCCTTGAACAATTCACTTTGAAATCCTAAAATCAGTTTCCTGGGAATAAACCCATTGAATAGATGTAAGTAGACCTGTTTAGGATTGCTGTCTCATGCTCTCTCAGAGCAGCCGACTTCATGTAGTGGCTAGGAGACTAAAAAGTACAGAGATAAATGTGTTACCAACCTTTGCAAGATGATCTTGAAGAACAATCTCAAGGTATAATCACAAAAGTATTCTTCCTCTTTCAACCAAGCAAGCTTTTTTCCCAGGGAATGTTTGCATATTTTAAATAACCTCAAGGGGCATATAAAATATGTGTGACACACACACATGTTTATGAGCGTTAGAAGAGTCTTCTGGCAGCATAAAGCAGCAGAGGCCTGACATGTTAACCAAAGAAGCCACAGAAAGATTCAGCAAAGTCAGCAAGAGAACCATTTACAAATGTAACCCTAGAGCAAAATCTTGCCTGCAACGTAGATTACAGAGTGTGGTTTATGACCTCATCAGCTGCAAGGTTTGCTTTGTGGGTGGCCATGGACATGTTAATGAGTTCTCAGTACAGGCATGTGCAATGCCAAAGATATTCTTTTACTCCAAGAAACAGCAGGCCAGGCCTTCTCCTGATTACCTTTGTGTAGTCAACTCTGTGTGGTGCTCCCATCGATTTCCATCTAGCAGTTATTAAGGAAGTCATCAGCAATTCCAAGGCAAAGACATTGTGCCATACATTGCATCAGCTCATGAGTAATACTAAGTAGTACCTCTGTTGTATAATTCATGTGGGAATGCTAAAAAAAAAGAGAGCCAAAAGACTGCCCTTAGATGCATGTGTGTGGCTTCTCTGCTCAGAGGTATTCTAAATATATTTATCCAAGAATCAAGCCTATTGATTTCAATGGAATTTGTGAGCAGGGTGACCTCATAGTCTCAAGGCATAGCAATACAGCACACTTCCTGTTTCCAGGTCAGTTCATTAGCACTAGACCACAAATCTATGTGTGTGTGTGTGTGTGTGTGGGAAATATGGTTTGGAGTGATGTGGGTTGTGGTGGTCTCCTGGGCTAGTTTTGCCAATCTCCAGGTAGAGCCTGGAGATCTCCTGGAATTACAACTGATCGCCAGAGTACATCTATCCGTTCCCCTGGAGAAAATGGTTGCTTTGGAGGGTAGCCTTTATGGCCTATATCCCAGTGAAGCTCCTCTCCTCCCCAAACCCTGCCCTTTCCAGGCTCCACTCCCGGATCTCCAGGAATTTCCCAACCTAGAGCTGGAACCCTCTCCTGGACACTAAATTATCTGTCCAAAGTAGAAACAGAGTCCATTCTCTCTCTCGAGAGAGAGGCAGAGTATGATGCTCTGCTATGTCTATGTATGAAATGGGCAGTCCAAAGTCTAAGTTTTGCTGGTACAGAATAACCTAGGGCAAAAGGAGAAAGCGATGCTCAAAATTTTTCCTCCAGTCCATGCTCCTTGGGTTGTTACCCGAACCGGACCGGAACCGGTTCTGGGAGCCCGGATTGGCTCTGAGTACAGAGGCGGGCGGTGTGTGAGTTCAAAACCCGTGTATACAGAGGTCAGATTTTGGCGCGTGTGAAAGCCCGCTATGTCCCAGGAAGACAGACAACAGCTAGGGTTAAAATCAAGTTGTCTTTACTAAAGCAATTGTTCAGACATACCAAAAACAGATGTGCACAAATTCACACAAGCTCCTCAGTTACAATAGGGTAAGAAAACAATAAGCATGAAAAACAACAAAAAGCATTAAACAAGGGGAATGACTCTGAGGTATACGGTCATACTTATCTGAGATCCGACTGAGGGAAGAAATCTTCTCCCCCAAGACGGGCAGCCAAGGCAACAGCGGGTGGACTCTAGACACACAAAGACTGGGACCAGCCACAGCCACGTGTGCGCTCCCTGGTCGCGACTCCGGGGAACTTAAGAGTTACCTGCAGCACCTTAGTGCAACTAGGGGTAAGGGTGAGCTAGCTGGAGAACAAAGGATTGTTTCTCCTTTTAAGAGCTCCCTTTCGGGGCAGTCTCTGTCTACCATAAAACTTATGTTACGTCCTCTACTCCTAGGCGATAGGTTGGGCAGGGGTGACGTCCTACAAAGAGGGGTAGTGGGTAATATGCAGATTCTTCTATCCTACATCAAAGCAGGGCCATTTGGTGATGGTTGCACCTCCGTCTCCTTGGCAACTCCTTTGCTGCTGCCAGATGTTGGGTACCCAAGCCATAAAAGATGTTGTCTCTTTGATGCCAAGCCAGATAACGAGGTGGAATTGTACTCCTTCCCACCGTCCATCACTGCTGGTCAGATCTGTTGCTCATCCAAGCGTCTCTCTGTGTACCTCAAATGGTGACCTCGTTGGTACTGGGGCACATTGCAACATTCCAGAGCAGGCATCTGCTATTGACCAGGGTGCAGTGGAAATTTCCATGGCAAGCAAGATACTTGATGGCAGGCATCCCTGTCAGGCCCCCACCGTGGGCGACCTCGGGGTGCAAGGCCTGCCATTGCAGTCTATAGCAACACACACACACAAAGGAATGCCAGCTAGGGCATACCAATGTAACATGCCTGATGTGAGTACTGAATCATGTTGCTGGATTCTGCTCTCCATCTTGTTGTTGCCCTCTGGGGTACTAGGGATAAGAATAGTTGCCAATGCAGGAACACACAGCCAATGCAGGTACACAGATAAGGCAACAAGGATGCTTCTTAAAGACAGAATGATAACCGCAGTGCCACCATAAGATATTACTCTTGCTCCATAGCACTTTGTCAACCGTTCTTGAAACTGGAATCCAAATGGAGAGTCTCTGGTCTCGAAATTGCTATGGGGGGGAGGGGGGGAGCACGAATCAAGGAATTCCATGCTGGTGATCTTTTCAAAAAATCATCCCACAATCATGAAACATACATTTAAATCCACTAAGCAGGACAGAATCAGACCAATATTGTTAAAGAGAGACAAGGTTCCTTTACTGTTACATCTTGGGTGCATGTGCAGAAAAAAGGGGGGGGGATTGGTGCTGTGGTGCCACTGGTTATAGTACAAGTGATAACAGCACCTTTGCTGTTATCACTTTATTTGGCTACGTGCAGAAGAAATAAACCAACTCCATAGAACTGCCAGAAGTACAAACTGGGTTTCGAAGAGGTAGAGGAACTAGAGATCAAATTGCCAACATTCGCTAGATTATGGAGAAAGCAAGAGAGTACCAGAAAAACATCTACTTCTGCTTCATTGACTATGCTAAAGCTTTTGACTGTGTGGATCACAACAAACTATGGCAGGTCCTTAAAGAGATGGGAGTACCAGACCACCTCACATGTCTCTTGAGAAACCTGTATAAGGGCCAAGAAGCAACAGTTAGAACCGGATATGGAACAACTGATTGGTTTAGCATAGGAAAAGGAGTATGACAAGGATGTATATTGTCACCTTGCTTATTTAATATATATACAGAGTACATCATGCGAAATGCTGGCCTGGATGAATCACAAGCTGGAATTAAGATTGCTGGGGAAAAGATCAATAACCTCAGATATGCAGACGATACCACTCTAATGGCAGAAAGTGAAGAGGACCT
>NW_015164264.1:247736-262830 GCF_001447785.1 Gekko japonicus
GCGTGATCTGGTCCATGGGTTCGCAAAGAGTCGGACTCGACTGTGCGACTGAACAACAATATAGCAGAAATAATTCAGAGACGGCAAACATGCAGAAGGACCATACCCAGGGGTCTTTTGGGGGTGGAGTGCGCCTGAGCACTGCTCTGGCAGCCCAGGAGCCTGGAAATGGTGGCGGCGGCAAGCCCTGCCCCCAGCTCCCCGTGCCAAAATGCTGGGGCTGGGGGGAGGCCTGGAGATCCCTGCCGCCGGGTCCCCCGGGCCCGTGCAGAAGCACTGCGCCTTAGGGGACACATGAAGAGCTCTGCCACTGTGTTCCTCGGGCCCGCGCAGAAGCGCTGCGGCTCTGGGGACGCCCGGAGAGCCCCGCCGCCAGGTCCCCCGGGCCCACACAGAAGCACTGGGGCTGGGGAGGAGGCCTGGAGAGACCTGCTGTCGGGTCCCCCGGGCCCGCGCAGAAGTGCTGGGGCCGGGGGGAGGCTCATATGCTAATGAGCTCCTGCAGCTCTTTTTCTATAAAATGACCCCTGACCATACCCAAACCAATTCCAATGCTTGCAGATTAACTTCCAAGAAAATCAGGAGTAAATTGAGTACATGGGAAAGCCCTACATTAGCCCATTTAGATATCTCGTTTACAGCTATGTGTATTTTCTGATGTTCTTGTCCATCACACCCTGTGTGGTAAGTACAAATATGCCAAATATTTTAAAATGAACTAACTCAGTCTCTTTTTCATAAGTTCCTTCTTGGAGATATTAGTATTCAGCAATGTTCTCACAAAGTTTCCGGTCACGCAGAACATACAACTAAATCACTTCTGACCAAGAAAAATGCATTCCAAGCCTTTGGCCTGACCTTCAAGTGACCTAAGTGTGAACCTTCTAGAATTCTAAATTCAGTATGGGAAGTACTTTCTGTTAAAAAGAAAACCAAACCAGAAAGAGAAAAAGAAAATAAATTGAACATTCTGGTTCCGTTCAACAGGAATCTAGCAGTACTGAAATATCCCCCAAAGGCTATTCCTGGAATATTATTGGCCCAGCCAAAACCAGAAAGTACTGGAAATCTTTCAAGAAACCCTGTTTGAGTTATTATCAGTTTTAAGTTCCAGTCCAAACTTATCTGATCCAAAGTTTGAAATCTTATTCCTTGCTGTATCTTCAAGAATGTAAATGATCCTGAATTGACTAGTTCTGTACTTTGGTATTTCCTTTAGGAAATCTATGTGTCTGACATTCACTTTGACATTGTGTAGGAAAAAATCCAATCAGATTGGGGTCAGATCAGGACTCCTATAGCTTTTGTATAAACAGATGGTGAATGTATATTTAAAAAGTATGAATGACTGAAGTGAAATAAAACTTTAAACATAAAGGTAGGCAGTAATTTGAAATGAGAGGTACTTATCAACTAAAAAGCAAAAATTTACCTTCATGGAAGCACCTTGTTGAAATAGTTACCTATGGTATTCCTTATTTTATTTTCACTTTGACAATTTATGCTTCCTAAAGGAAGTGTTCCAAAGGGTGCAACATTTTACATAACAAGTCGTGCCAATGAAAATTTTTAGCTTAACCTAGTGTGCATTGTTTAAGGGACCACATACTACAAGTACCCTCATCCTAATCCAACCTAGGCCATACATGTGCAGAAACAGGTGTCTGCACATCCTTATACTATTTTCCAAAGTGGTTTTTTTGTGTGTGGATACTTATTACTACCAACAGGGGGCTCACTCTCCCCCAACAGCTTTTCCTACATAGTCAGTAGACTTCCTGGGTTTGTAGAAAAATCCAAAAACTAAAAAAAATCCCTTCAGGGATGGTTGAATTTCCCCCAAAACCTTTTGAAATGGCCTCTGCAGGGATCTGTTTCAGGCATCAACGGTGAGAGATTAGAATGTTCGGGGCGGGGGGCCTTCTAACTGGCTTTGTCAGTAAAAGGGTGGGGGAAGGGCCCTTTCCAGGCCTCTTTTGGCCTTTCAGGGAGGGAGAGAGGAAGGGAACCTTGGGGCCAGGCCTCACAAGGGTTGCCAATGCCAGGCTGGGGGATTTCTAGAGATTTTGTTGTGGACTCTAAGGAGGGCTGGGTATGGGAAGGGAGAGGCCTCAGCTGGGTATAATGCCACAGAGTCCACCCTCCAAAGCAGCCATTTTCTGCAGGAAGACAGACCTCTGCTGTCTAGAGTCCAGTTGTAATTCTGGGGGGTCTCCAGGTCCCACTTGGAGGCTGGCAACCCTAGGTCTGGCAGTAGTCTAGGGTTGCCAGGTCCCCCCTGATTTGCATGACTCACCTAGCCTTGGCTGCTTGCTACCATTCATCAGCAGCCACCCTATGAAAGCCAGTGAAGTGCAGCAGTTAGAGCTTCAAAGTAGGGTCTGCAAGACCCAGGTTCAGATCCCCATCTTGCAGTAGAACCTGACTGCGTGATTTTGGACCAGTCACATATTTCAGCCTAACCAACCTCACAGGGTTGTTGTGCAGATAAAAAGGAGGAGGGAATAATGAAAGCTGCTTTGGTCCCCACTGTGGAGAAAGACTGTAATTTTCCTAGGTAGAGGCTGGGGGGTGGAGATGGAAAGCAGAAGACAGAGAGGCTGATAAAGGTAGGTTGGCTGTTGGGTGGGAAGGAAATAGGGTTGCCAACTCCAGGTTGGGAAATTCCTGGACATTTGAGAGGTGGAGCCTGGAGAGGGTGGGATTTGAGGAGGGGAGGAACTTTGGACTGGTGTAATGTCATAGACTCCACCCTCCAGCCATTTCCTCCACATGAACCACCATTGCCAGTCTCCGGGGGAGGACTGGAGATCACTCAGAATTACAACTGTTGTCCAGGTGACAGAGATCAGTTCCCCTGGATAAAATCACTGTTTTGGAGGGTTGAGTCTATGGCATCATACCCTGCTGAGGCTGCTTGCTACCCCAAGCCTCACTGTCCCAAGGCTCCACCCCCAAATCTCCAGGAATTTCCCAACCTGGAGCTGGCAGTCCTAAGGTGGATTGATCTCTGTAGCTGGGAGATCCGTTGTGATTCCCAGACCACTGCCACTGCTGCTGTGGAGGGAGAGGAAGCAGGCGGGTGGCTAGGAGCACTGCCACCACTGCTGCTGCTGCTCTACAGAGTGTGGAAGCAGGCAGGAGGCTGGGAGAGTGATGGGGACAGAAAGAAATAATGACGGGGTGGGGGCAGAAAGAGAGAGAAAGAGTGATGAAGTGGGGAGGCAGAAAAACTAAGAGAAAGATGACAGGTCAGAAAGAGAGAGGAAGTCACATGCATGGAGGAGAAATAGAGAGTAAGAAAAGGGGGACAGAGGGGAGAAAAAGTGTGAGAGAGGTAGGGGGAGAGGAAGCAAAGGTGTGATGAAGGAGATAACCATCCCACAAGTTTCTTGCGGGTCTCAACTTGTGCGCTTCTAATTTGATAAGGCATTAGATGCGCATACTGTTAGCCTAACTGCTTTATCTACAGCAGAGGCTTTATGAAATATATATATTTCGGTGGTGCTGACCAATGTATACAGGATTCAAATAACCTCCTGAGGAACGTCCAGTTATGAAAGGAGACGAGTCTGATATGTTGAAAGCAATTGGTTCCTTTTATTTCCTAACGTCTAATCCACATACATACAAAAAGATTCTCACACACAAGATCTTCAGCATTTACAGGAATAGCAAATAGTTACTTTTACACTAAATGATGGGGGAAGGGGAATAGCAAAATACTTATCTGATCAGAGGCTTGATCTTCCCAACGAAAAATAGATGGAATAAAACAGGATAACTACAAATATCTAATGCACACGGTTGGAACCAGCCAAACACGTGTGGATCTCTTGGCTGCAGTCCATGAGGTCAAGTATGAAAACAAAGGATTGCAAGAGTAGCAAGGCTGTAAGTTAACAGCTAAGGGAAAAAGATGGCTAGCGGGGTTCAAGCTGTTTAACCTCACTTTATATAGGGGGGCTCTTGGGGGCTGGCGTTGATGCCATCCTCCTTGCCCTTCCCAATTGTGGTCCGTCCCAAGAACTAACACTATTGGCTACTTGGTAATGACGTGCCTACCTAGGAGGAGTGGGCAATATTGAAATCCTAACCTTTAACTCTGGGGATCCATCTGGTCAAGGTGCGAGGATGGGTACCAGGGGAACCTTTGAAGTGTAGATGACTCTAGCTTGGTCCCAAGCAATAAAGTAGTCCTCAACAGGAAACTGTCCTTTCTGTTGACCAATAGTTCATCAATGGTGATTACAAACATGCAAGTTGTTGTTTTGTGCTGGCTATAAATGGTGGTGCAGCCTTCTTCTCCAGGCTGAGCTGTGTGAGTGCAAAACTCCATTTGCATAAACAGCAGGCAGGAAGCTTTTCAGGTGATGCAGTCAGAGCATCCAATGTAAGCAGCTTTCTCCAACACATAGAGATTCATAACCACAGTCCCAGTGCATGCATATGTGTCAGCAACCACAAACATATATAAAAGCAAATGTAACACATTTCCCAACAATACAGGTGATACACACCTGATTTTGCAGCCTGATCTATACACAGGATTGCTACAAGTAGCCTGAATCATATAGATGCAACAATACTGAACATATGCTAACGATGGGGAACAGAGATTTTAATTCAGTTCTTCCTCCTAAACAACGGAGTGGTTCTATTACAAGCATTTGGCTGGGGCTACATGCAAGATTTGGATTAAGTCCATAACAACTGTGCTCTGTGACTATTGTCAAGATGAGCTGTCTCTTACTGGAGGTTCTAAATAATCAGATGCACAGAAAGACAAGATTCCTGTCATATATTTGAAAAAAAATATGGCACAATAGTTCCTGTTACTTGGACTCCATGTTGCCTCCATTTTTCTATCAGAAGGAAACAGGGAGCAATTTGTAGCCAAATCATATCTCCAATGGACCCGATGGACAGCTAGGAGACAACCACAGGCTAAAATCTGTGTCTGCCTAGATGGTAGGTGTAGGGCATATGCACCTTTGATTCCCCTTCATATACAATCTGTAATCATTTCCCTTCAAGATTTTGTGTGGATGTAACCTAAAATCTGGCAATAAAACCTCATTCCAATTTTAATCCAGTCCCATTTTTATTGATTAACATTGATTAATTATAAATACATGCATGTTTCAATTGGATTTGCTTAGAACAAGCTACCTGGGATTTGGGACCTTTTGATGATTATTCATGATTTAGTCACCACAGATTTTGCTTGTTGAAATTATTCAAATGCATTCTTTGGCTATAAAACCTTCTGAAAAGTGAGAGACCACATATTCTTACTTGTGAAATTTCCATTTAAAGCACTCAAAAAAAGAATATTAAAATTTCTGATAAAAAAATCAGTAGCATATAGTGGCCTCTCCCCAAATGGTCCAGACTCTACCCACCTGATCCACTCACCTTTGTTCATCCAAGATTACTCATGTAGTTCAAGAGCACTGTCACCCATATCATGCTTAAATGATCAGAAGAATATCCTTCTGTAATTAGTATTAATGTGATGGTAACAAAATGATTGTTCTCTATTAATTTCCATGATACCCCACTTGGAAAACTGACAGCGTCACTTAGCAAAGAAGGCTGGTCATGGCCCTGATTCAGTGAGAACGAGATCAACACATTTCCTGCTCTCTTGCAAGGTGAGTGGAAGCAGTGTCTGAAACATCCTTCTTCCTTCCCTGATGCCTGCTAAATGTCCATCTGGGTAGAGAAGTAAGGTAAGGAAGAAGATCACTTCTTTCTTTCTTTCTTTCTTTCTTTCTTTCTTTCTTTCTTTCTTTCTTTCTTTCTTTCTTTCTTTCTTTCTTTCTTTCTTTCTATTTATTATTTGCATTTATATCCCACCCATCCTGTGGACAGGCTCAGGGTGGGTGACATAATTATAATAAATGCATTTTCAGTTTAAAACACGATAAAACATTATAACAATTAAAACAATGTGTACAGCTTGAAACTGCATCAGTTGGCTATAAAGTTCTGGCCCGATGGTGAATTAAAGAACAGTTGCCGGTGGTCAGTAAATAGACGGGTGACAGCAACCCGCTGCCTCAATCAAAGGCCTGGTGGAACAGCTCCGTCTTGCAGGCCCTGCAGAATTGAAGAAGATCCTGCAGGGCCCTGGTCTCAATAGGGAGCATGTTCCACCAGGCTGGGGACAGTACAGAGAAAGCCCTGGCCCTGGTTGAGGCAAGACAGGTGTCCTTTGGGCCAGGGACCACTAGGAGGTATTGATCTTTCAAGCGTAATACCCTTCAAGCCATATATGGGAAGAGGAAGTCCCTTAGATATGTTGGTCCAAGGTTGCATAAGGCTTTAAAGGTCAAAACCAACACCTTGAAGTGAATCCGGTACTCAACTGGTGGCCAATGCATGTGGTGGAGCATTAGGCTTGCCAAGTCCCCCCGGGGGGCGGAGAAACGCCAGCTGCAGAGGCCCGTTCCCCGCCGCTGGTGGATTGGGCCCCGGGGGAACCCCACCCCGGCGTGCGCGTCATCAGGAAGTGACGTTATGACGCCGGGCACGCTGGGGGCGGGGCCATGGTCATCCGAGGGAAAACTCTATGGTTTTCCCTCGGATGGGCTTGGCCCCGCCCCCAGAGTGCCCGGCATCATAACGTCACTTCCTGGTCCGCAGATTTTCCCACTTGGCAACCCTATGGAGCATGTGCCTAACGTGAGCCCGCACAAGTGTTGACGTCAGCAGGTGCGATGTCACATTCTGCACCAGTTGTAATTTCTGGATCACATTCAAGAATAAGTCTGTGTAGAGCGAGTTGCAGTAATCAAGTCTGGAAGTGACCACTGCACAGGTCACCATTGCTAGGTCTTGGGGGGAGAGATAGGGCTTCATGCAGACCTGGTGACTGCAGCAACCTGGGCCTCCATGGAAAGAGAGGCATCCAGTGTCACTCCCAGAGTCCTCACTGTCTGGCTGGCACCAAAGGTGCCGTCTCCAGTGTGGGGAGCCTGGCGCCCACATCCAACCCCCCTCGACTCAGGTACAGGACCTCTGGCTTTGATGGATTTAACTTCAACCAACTCTGCCGCAACCATCCAGCCACAGCATCCAAAGCCTCAGCCAAGTTCATAGGAACGGAAGACGGGTGGTCGTCCATTAACAGATAGAGCTGGGTGTCATCAGCATACTGATGGCAACCCAGCCCATAGCTCTGGACGAACTGGGCGAGGGGGCACATATTTGCACCCAGCTGCATGACCCCACCTAAACTTCTGGCATTCTGGACAAATGTCATCTGCCAGTGGATGGGCTGGCCCCATCAGGAAAGTTTAGAGCATACAGAATCTGTGATCATTGAGACTGTCAGACAGAATGAGGTGTTTTCTTTACTATCAATAGTAATTGTATAACAGTGCTTGTAGTCCCATGCATTATGTAATTCTTTCCAGTTCCTCTTCATGCTTTTCCAATAGTTTTGGAGCTCAGGTAGAGTAGTATTATTTTCTAAACTCAAACAGAAAATGATTGATTCCCCCCCCCCCTTTTTTTCTTTCAAGCTATTATAAGCAAAAAATCTAGGATGCATGTGTTGGAAAGTGATTTATCTGTGTAGTGTAATCTTCTGGCAAGGACTTCCAGACATTTTGTTCAAGGTTGGTTAAATTGTCTCAAGAGCCTGAGGTCTCTGAAGCAGATTTTTTAATCATATTCTTTTCCCTCCCAGATGGGTAAATTTACATTTCTTTCCTTGTGCTGTATGAAAGGCTAGATGTGTGGCATCAGTTTACTGAAAGGACATAGAAGAACATCTTAGTCATCCAAGTGAGGACTTTGGCCTTCACATGCATTTGGAGTTCCATACATCCCAAAATGTGGGCAATTTTTCGACTGGGACTGTGGGCCACATGGAGAAACCTAAAACTTGAAATAGCCCCAAGGAGCTGCTATTTGCCTAGAGGGGGAAAATTAGATGTAGCCATATGTTCAAGAGGGCATTCTTGTAGTGCAACTGATCTGTACTGGGACAAGGCAGTTCAGAAGGATACTTTCATAGGCGAGTGGTCCTGCACGGCCTTGTACATTTGTAGTTCCACATTATGTGTTGCTTGCACTATGCCAGCCTGGGCAGTTTGCTGTTCATATGGTCATTTAATTTTTTAATTTTATTTTGTAATTTAATTTTGAATTGTCATTTAATTTTGTATTGCATTTGTATTGGTATTCAGTTTTGTATTCCTAGTTCTATTCCATTGTTCTTTCGTATTGTTCATTGCATATTTTATCGTGACTGTTCACATTGTCATTCAGTTTTGTAGTCCTACTTCATGGTTCATTCAATGTCCTCAACTGTATAAAGACAAGCTTGTCTCTTCCTGTACTCTATAATCCACCTGGAGACTCAGTGAGAAAGATGAGGTATAAATAAGTTAATTAAGAAAACAAATTATGTGTAAGCTTCCCAGTGAGACAAACAGAAGCTCACTGGAGGCATTTGAGGTTGGGAAAGTGGTGTGGAGTCTGAAGCCCTTTTTCCATCCATGCCATGGTCTCGATCCATATTAGGCCCCAACACATCTGGGAAGCACAGAACTCCCAATGCATGTGTGATCAAAAGTCCTTGTGGGGCCATGAGGCCTTTGAAATGTGTTAATCAGCCCCACATCTCCCAACAGACCCTGATTCTGATTGAGTGAGAAGGGAAGAATCATAAAATCACAGAATCACGGACTTGGAAGGGGCCATACAGGCCATCTAGTTCAACACCCTGCTCAATGCAGGATCAGCCTAGAGCATCCCTGACAAGTATTTGTCCAATCGCTGCTTAAAGACTGCCAGTAAGGGGGAGCACACCACCTTCCCAGGCAGCTGATTCCACTGTTGCACAACTCTTACTGTAAAAAAGTTTTTCCTGATATCCTAATATCCAGCTGGTACCTTCCCACCCTTAATTTAAACCCATTATTGTGAGTCCTATCCAATGCTCCCTCTAAGCTATGGAGTCCTGTGAGCAAAAATTCTACTTTGTGAGCTACTGGCATTAAAGTTGTCAACAGGTGATTTGGCCACTGCATAAATTAGGTTGCTCTGGAGCCATCCTTCCTGAGTGAAGACAAAAATGTGTGAGCCAAAGGCTAAAAAACTGTGAGCTAGCTCACACTAACTCAGCTTAGAGGGAACATTGGCTATCCTCTGCTGCCAACAGGAGCAGCTCCCTGCCCTCCCCCAAGTGACAGCCCTTCAAATACTTAAAGAAAGCAATCATGTCCTCCCTCAGCCTTCTCCTCTTCAGATGAAACATTCCCAAGTCCCTCAGCCTTTCCTCATAGGGCTTGGTCTCCAGGCCCCTGATCATCCTCATCTCTCTCCTTTGCACCCGCTCCATTCTGTCCATGTCCTTTTTGAAGTGGGGCCTCCAGAACTGCACACAATACTCCAGGTGTGGCTTGACCAATGCAATGTACAGCGGGACTATGACATCTTGCAATTTGGATGTTATGCCTCTGTTGATACACCCCAAGATTGCATTAGCCTTTTTTGTCACCACATCACACTGGCTGCTCATATTTCACTTTCAGTCCACCCGTGCCCCAAGATCTTGTTCACACATACTGCTACTCAGAAGTATACTCCCCATCCAGTATGCGTGTTCCTCATTTTTGTTACCCAGATGTAGAACTCAGCACCTATCCTTGTTAAATTCATCTTGTTCACATCCGGACACTTTTCTAGTGTGTTCAGCTCTCATTGAGTTCTATCTCTATCTTCTGGTGTGTTCACTGCTCCTCCCAATTTGGTATCATCTGCAAATTTAATGAGTAGCCCCTTCACACCCTCACCCAGATAACTGATAAAAATATTGAAAAATACTGGGCCCAAAACCCAGCCCTGTGGCACCCCACTGGACACTTCCCTCTGCTCAAATGAAATGTCATTGACAACTACTCTCTGAGTGCAGTTCTCCAACTAATTCCCTATCCACCTAAGTATCCTAGAGTCCAGCCAACAGTCCTTTAGTTTACTCATCAGTACATCATGGGGAATCCTGTCAAAAGCTTTACTGAAATCCAGGTAAACCACATCAAGAGCATTCCCTCGATCCACTAAGCTTGTCACTCAATCAAAGAAGGAAATGAGGTTGGTCTGGCAGGACCAGTTGGAGACAAATCTGTGCTGACTTCCCCAGATCAGCAAGTTGCTCTTTAGATGCTTGCAGATTGATCCCTTTAAAATCTGCTCCAATATCCTTCCTGGGACAGAGGTCAGACTGACTGTCCTTTAGTTTCCTGGGTCATGCTTCCTCCCTTTTTTGAAAATTGGGATAACATCTGCCCTCCTCCAGTCTTGTGGC
Source organism: Gekko japonicus (assembly GCF_001447785.1). Taxonomy (NCBI): domain Eukaryota; kingdom Metazoa; phylum Chordata; class Lepidosauria; order Squamata; family Gekkonidae; genus Gekko; species Gekko japonicus. The sequence goes on from NW_015164264.1 coordinate 258,061, forward strand.
ACATCTCCCATCCTCCAATAGGTCTGGAAGATGATGGACAAAGGACAATGCCCAGGCCACACTGCTGGACCTAGAGACACCAAATTTGGGGAGAGCGCTCCCACTGTGGCATAGGTGGGAAAACATGCTTCCCCCATTGATTCCTATGCGACTGCCAGGCAGCTCTCTCCCTACACCCCCCACTCTCTCATTGGTCAGCTGCAGATCTCAGAGTTCTGAGGTAAAAAAACCCAACAGTTACAGGGGACTGCAGACAGCTAATGACAGTTGAGGAAATCAGGAGTGGCCAATAAGCACCTGTGAGGTTCAGTAATGCTGCTGGCCCAGCCTCTCCGATGGCTTCCAACACACTCCCCCCACCTCCTACACCTAACAGGCGGTTGTCTGTCAGGCGCAGCCCCACCTCCACAGTGGCTTCTACTACTCCCCCTCCCCCTCCTACACTGGACAGGCAGTTGCCTGTCAGGTGTAGGAGAGGAGGTGGGGTGGCTTCCAACACACTCCCCCCACCTCCTACACCTAATAGGCACTTGTCTGTCAGGCGCAGCCCCACCTCCACAGTGGCTTCTACTACTACTCCCCCTCCCCCTCCTACACTGGACAGGCAGTTGCCTGTCAGGTGTAGGAGAGGAGGTGGGGTGGCTTCCAACACAGTCCCCCCACCTCCTACACCTAACAGGCAGTTGTCTGTTGGGTGCAGCCCCACCTCCACAGTGGCTTCTAATTCTCCTCCCCCCTCCTCCTCCTACACTGGACAGGCATCTGCCTGTCAGGTGTAGGAGCGGAGGTGGGATGGCTTCCAACCCCCCCCCCCACCTCCTACACCTAACAGGCAGTTGTCTGTCAGGTGCAGCCCCACCCCAAAGTGTTTTCTACTAATCCTCTCCCTCCCACTCCTACACTGGACAGGCAGCTGTCTGTCAGGTGTAGGAGAGGAGGTGGGATGGCTTCCAACACACTCCTCCACTTCCTACACCTAACAGGCGGTTGTCTGTCAGGTGCAGCCCCACCTCCACAGTGGATTCTAATACTCTTCCCCCCTTGCCCTCCTACACTGGACAGGCAGCTTTCTGTCAGGTGTAGGAGAGGAGGTGGGATGGCTTCCAACACACTCTCCCAGTTGTCTGTCAGGTACAGCAGCAGTTGCAGGGTGCTTAAAACCACGAGGGAGCCTGCACCAGTAGTAACACCTTAGTGATACTCCTCCCCCTCCCCATCCTACACTGGACAGGCAGCTGTCTGTCAGGTGTAGGAGAGGAGGTGGGATGCTTACAGCTGCTGGGGAGGTTTGCTCAGCAGGATTGCCTTAGCACTGCTGCTGGCCCAGCCTCCCCGATGCCTTTAAATACAATCCCCCCCAACACCAGATAGGCCAGTGTCTTTCAGGTGTAAGAGCAGGGCCAGGGTATGAATTTTTATGGGGAGATATGGGGAGATTTCGATGCGTGCATCCTTCCTGAATCTGAAGAAATGTCCACCACATCACCACTCCCTCACACCAACTCTCTCTCACCTCTTACTGCCCCCAGGAAAGCTCCTGGCAAATGTCAAGCCAGATACACCAATGCTACAAGGAGGAGGCAATTTAGGAATGTGGCAAAGACATTTGCACATAGTACTCCTGCAGTGCACTGAGTTGCACAGGCCAAGTGCCAGCAAGATCACCCTGAGTTGCAATCCAGGAACAGAAGTAGAGAGGCCATTACTTTCGTGGAAGGTAGCAGGAGTTGACTTAACAGACGACTGCTTCTTAAATGGATAGTTCTATGTGGCCTGCTCCAGAGTGAGCTCATCAAGCGGCCTGGTGATCCTAGCACCTGAGGGCAGAACCACCAATGTGGTCTAGAGAGAGGTCCTTCAGTACAGAAAAAAAAAGTACGTATGTCTCGCTTCATTTCTTACACTACAATCTTCTCTGTTAGAATTCCTACAACAAATGTTGCATTTCAAATTTCACATCATCAGTATTATAACTGGATTTACGGAACTTATATACTGTAGTGAAGCACGGGTAGCAGGCTAGTGAATGAATAACTGGAATAGCAGATATGAGGATAACATTCAGCTCTGTAAATGAAAATAATAAATAAATAAATATTGGAAAATAAATAGATCTTGTGGTGAAACATGGAATGGTAAGATACCCCCCCCAGAAGAATGCTGAAAATATTTTGTAATACATTCTTGAAGGTTAGTAAAACAAAGTGTTTTTAACCATCCCTTTTGCACTTGAGATATTCTTTCAGTGCAACATAGAGCAGAACATCCATCACTGTTAGGAACAGAACATAATCTTGTTCCTGGCTCTGTTTACTGTACTATAACTTACCTTTGCACAAAACTGTCACTCCATAACAACTTAGTTTTCCCTTGATGTCACTCTCCTGAATGGAATTGTGGCCAAGGAAAATGATTAACTATGTCTATCCAGGCAACACTAGAAGAACAGATTACAGATCCAGCGTAACAACCACAGGGCGTTAATTCTGAGAGCACTGCACCAAAGGAAGAAAACAATATTCCAGAGCCTATGTAACTGGTTAAGTGACATGCCCACTACTCAGTTATTGAGAGTACAAAATGGCAACTCTATTGTTGCATGGATCCCATGTGAATTGTGTAAACTTTTATGGAAGGTATGGATTGGGATTGTTTATTTTTTTTCCTGTGTTTACAGAGAAAAAAGTTGTATCTGTGGTACTAATATTCACAGCTTTATTTAGGATCCATTACACGACAACAAAACAAAGTTATAACATATATCTCCGAAACCTCCTAAATGCATTTTGTTTAATGTCATGGGTAAATGTTTCGTCTAAGCACTGCTTTTATACATGCCTATCAGTGTTTCCCTGAACATTAAATCAGACATAATAGTACGCTAAATAGTATAACAGGATTATAAAGCCATGGGTGTGGATAATATTTAAACTGGTTACTATAGACTGGTTTACTAATATAAATTAATATTTCTAGAAAATCTGCGTTACGAGACGTTATGACACACAGACTGCACCCCTTTCCACAAGCTCCTAGCCTACTAGTTGAATATCTGTTGGAGTTTTGAAACGAATGCTGTGGACATAGTGTATCTAGATTTCAGTAAAGCATTTGACAAAGTTTCTCATGATATCCTTGAGGATAAGCTGGTTAACTGTGGGCTGGATGGTGCAACCGTTGGATGGATTCATGGTTGGTTGAAAAATCGTACCCAACTAGTGCTCGTAAATGGCTCTGCGTCTACATGGAGGGAAGTCTCGAGTGGAGCACCACAGGGCTTAGTTCTGGGCCTGGTGTTGTTCAATGTTTTTATAAATGACCTGGAGGAAGACATAGAGGGGATGCTTATCAAATTTGCAGATGACACGAAGCTGGGTGGGATTGCTAATTCTGAAGAAGACAGAGTCAGGATTCAAAATTATCTAGATAGGCTGGAACAGTGGGCTGAGACAAATAAAGTGAATTTCAATAGAGATAAGTGCAAAGTCCTACACTTAGGTACAAAAAAATCAAAGGCACAGATATAGAATGGGAGGGACTTGGCTTGACAGCAGCACATGTGAAAGGGATCTAGGTGTTCTGGTTGATCACAAGCTAAACATGAACCTGCAGTGCGATATGACTGTGAAGAAAGCTAATGCAATCTTAGGATGCATTAACAGAAGCATTGTGTCCAGATCTACCAGGTGGTAGTTCCACTTTATTCTGCTATGGTCAGGCCTCACCTGGAGTACTGTGTCCAGTTTTGGGCACCACATTTTAGGAAGGATGTTGACAAGCTTGAGCGTGTCCAGAAGAGAGCAACCAGGATGGTGAGAGGGTTGGAATCCAAGTCTTATGAGGAAAGGCTGAAAGAGTTGCGTATGTTTAGCCTGGTAAAGAGAAGGCTTAGAGGGGACATGATTGCAGTCTTCAAATATTTGAAGGGTTTTCATGTAGAAGATGGAGCAGATCTATTCTGTCTTGCTCTGGATTACAAGACTAGATCTAATGGGTGGAGATTACAAGGGAGTCGATACCAGCTAAATATCAGGAGAAACTTCTTAACTGTAAGAGTGGTTGAGCAGTGGAACAGACTGCCTCGGGAGGTGGTGGATGCTCCTTCGCTGGATGTTTTCAAGTGGAGGCTGGATGACCATATTTTGGGTATGTTGTAGGGCTATCTTTCGGCTATGCTCCTGCAGAATGCAGGGGGTTGGACTAGATGACCTGCAACTCTAACATTCTATGATTCTATGAATCTGTTCTATGAATGTAGTTCTTCCCATGAGTTCTTTGTTACCTAGGGACTATGGCTTAGTGATGACATAATGGCCTTGAATACAGAATGTACCAGGTTCAAGTATTGTTCAAATATACCAGGTTCGTAGTATTGTTTACCCTGTGCTCCCAAGAGCAATGTTTTTTTGCACCCTTGATCTTCTAGCCTATTGAAATCGGTGGCTTGGATGAATTCATCCTTTGGTATCAAGTCAGAGTCACTAGGTTAAGACATGTATTTCTTCAGGCACATGCAAAATGGGCAGAGGCTGTAGCTAAGTGGTAGAGTATCTACTTGGCATGTAGAAGGTCCCAGGTTCAATCCCGGGCATCTCCAGCTTAAATGATGAGATAGTAGGTAATATGAAAGATGAGGTAGTAGGTGATGTGAAAGACCTCAGCCAAGGACCTGGTGTGCTGCCATCTCAGAATCTCCCTCAAAACATAGACTTCTCTGGATAATCTAATCAACTACCAAGGAAAGGCCATTAACCCCTGGCCATTGTCAGC